>NW_026783555.1:0-205176 GCF_949774975.1 Lagenorhynchus albirostris | reverse complement strand
AAGTCGGGAGAGTGTTAGTAAAGCGTCTGGAATGTTGCACCCGAGTACCAGGGAACGAAAAGTGAGACACATTTGAACATGTTTCTCGATCACATGGTGGATCATACTCTGGGTTCCACATGCATGTTTTAGCTGAAGGAAGTATCCCTTAAACCTGGAGAATTGAGACCCATGGAATGGGTACCATGCAATATGTCTTCAAAGGTCTTCATTTGCTCACCGAACCTCACCAATCTTATGAGCCCCAAGTGTCCAGCTTTATGTGTCACCCAGCTCTGGGTGTAGATGTTGTAAATGCAGGTTGCATCAGAAGCCTTGAATGAATTACTTAAGTATTTCTCTCTATTTCAATGTCATTGTGTTTTGTTTAAGAAATTTATATTTATTATGGGATTTACCTGATTTTTACTGCTTTAATGCCAGTGTACACACTCTTGATTCTCTTACAGAGATATATAAATCCATAGGTTTTATGATTCTTACTAGTCAGGTATATTCCTAGGCGTTGAATATGGGGTGTTGTGTCCATTTCGTTGAGCAAGGAGTAGCTCTTGTCTATTCCATATTTGGCTTAAGGAACTTTATCTGTGCTCATTTCAATCTCTGGTTTTATGCAGCACCCCAACTCACCTTTCCCCTTAAGCAAGCATAAGTTGGTTTTCTAAATTTGAGACCCTGTTCTGTTTTGGAATTCAGTTCCTGTGTAGCCAAGTTTACATTCCGTGTATTAGTGATACCTTATGATGTTTCTTTTTCTGTGTGACTTATTTCAGTTAGATTCATCGTACTTAGTCCACTCATTATGCTGCTACGGGCCTGATGACATAGATTTCATTGCTGAGTGATATTGCATTGTACGTAAGTACCACAACTTCTTTATCCATTTTTCACTTTCTGCGATATTGAACTTGTACCGTATATGAGGTTCTTGTAAACAGAGCCATCCCAAACTTTGGGGTGGCTGTGTCTTTTTGATTTTAATTGCCCTAAACTATAGTACCATAAGTGGAAGTGCCCTAGGCTCTGTTGCTTTGTTTTTTAGATGTTTCAGGAAACACCATACACTTCTCCCGAGTGGCTGTTGGCAATTTACATCCTGCCCATCAGCATAAGATGGCTCCCAGTTCTCCATGGCCTGTCATGCCTTTATGGATTTTACACTTTTTTCAGATGGCCCTTTTGACCAGGGGGAATTGAGACTTCATTGTAGTGCAGATTTCCTTTGCAAGCTTGCTTGGTTGGCCAAAAAGGGCGTATGCGTTTTTTCCTGAATATATTCAGGAAAAAACGCATACGCCCTTTTTGGGCAAGTCAGGTTCTTGAATTGCGTGGCCCCTAGCTCCATTTTTCAGCTCTTAGTTTTGTGATCTTGCCCCATAACCACAGGATTCCTTGAAGCCCTATTCTTCTTCTGGGGCACCTTGCTGTGCCTTTGGTTCATTCTTCTTACTGATGTGAAATTAGAGTGACATGTGCCCATTGAAACCGCTACAGCTAGTTTCTCACTGGTTCCCCCTATTCCCATTCATCCTCCGCACTAACTGAAGACTGTGCGATACCAGAACTTAAAGGCATTGACTCTCCATGTGGGGATGTTGTTAGTAAAGCGGCTGGAATGTCGATCCGGAGCCCCAGGAGAGGAAAAATGTGGTGCGTTTTAGAAACCTTTCCCGATCATATGGTATACCAGTCGCTGGGTTTCCCAAGCATGGTTTAGCTGTAGGAAGATTCCCTTCAACCTGGAGTGTTGGGACCCTTGGAATGAGTAGCATGAAGTATTGCATTAAACTTTCGGCAGTTGCTCACCGAAGCTCACCAATCCTCTCAGCCCCAAGGGTCCAGCCTTATGTCTTATCCAGCTGTGGGTTTATATGTGGTCAATCCAGGTTGCATCACAGCCCCTGAGCGAATTCTGTAAGAATTTTTCTCTCTTTCATTGTTTCTGCGTTTTGTTTTTAAAATTTATTTCTATAATGGGGTTTAGCTCATTTTCACTGCTGTGTTTGTGCCGCTCTGCACACACTTGATTCCCTTATGGAGATATATCAATACATGGGTTTTAAGATTCTTATTACTCAGATATATTTCTCTGCGGTGTATAGGGTGTGTTGAGGCCAGTTCATTGAGCAAGGTGTAGATCTTGTCTAATACCTATTTGGTTTCTTGAACGGTATCTGTGCTAATTTCAAACTCTGGTTTTATGCATCACCCCACCTCTCCTTTCCCCTTAAGCTGACATAAGTGTGTTTTCTAAATGTGAGAC
This sequence comes from Lagenorhynchus albirostris, assembly GCF_949774975.1. Lineage (NCBI taxonomy): Eukaryota > Metazoa > Chordata > Mammalia > Artiodactyla > Delphinidae > Lagenorhynchus > Lagenorhynchus albirostris. The sequence continues at coordinate 202,913 of NW_026783555.1, read as the reverse complement.
ACTGTTCTGTTCTGTAATTCATTTCTTGTGCAGCCATATTTACCCTCCCTCTATAAGTGATATCTTATGATATGTTTCTTTTTCTGTTTGACTTATTTCAAGTAGTATTATCGGACCTAAATCCACTCTTTATCCTTCTACTAGCCTTATTACATTGATTTCATGGTGAAGAGATATTCCACTGTACATAAGTACCACATCTTCTTTATCCATTGTTCTCTTTCCTGGGATATTTAAGGTGTACTGAAGTTGAGGTTCTTGTAAACAGAGTAGCCCTAAACTGTGGTGTGCTTGTGTCTTGTTGATTTTTAGACTTCCCTAGATATACTCCCATGATTGGAAGTGTCCTATGCTCTGTAGCTCTGTTTTTAGATGATTTAGGAACCACCATACACTTCTCCAGAGTGGCTCTCGGCAGTTCACACACTGCCCATCAGCGTATAAAGGCTCCCTGTTCTCCATGGCCTGTCCTGCATTTCTGGTTTTTACAATTTTTTAGGATGGCCCTTTTGACCGGTGGGAAATGAGACTTCTTTGTTGTGCACATTTGCATTGCTTGCTTGCTTCGTTGCCCATAAAGTGCGTATGCGTTTTTTCCTGGATATAATCAGGAAAAATCGCATACGCCCTTTTGGGCCAACTGCATCATTGTCGAAATTCTGCCGCTTTTCATGTGCGTTAAAGACGAGTCCAATCTATCTCTTGAAATCTGTTTCTTGCAATTCTGTCTTGCATTCAGATCCTCTTCTTTGCCTTACCTCAACATATTTTTGGACGTTAGTTTTCATTTATAACTCTGCAGGTTTGTGAATTGCAGTGACCCTGAGCTCCATGTTTTAAGTTGCTCTTTTGTGAGCTGGCCTCAAACGCGCAGGATTGCTTCAGGCCCTATTTTGGCTCCGGCGAGGCAGGCTGAGCCTTTTTTTAATTCTTATTCTTAATGGGAAATTAGAGTGATATGTGCCCGTCCAAACCCCTACAACTCTTCTCTCATTGGTTCCCCCTCTTCCCGTTCATCCTCCTCACAATTTGCAAAATGTGTGAAACAAGTTTAAATGTGCTGATTCTCCAAGTGGGGAGCTTCTAAGTAACGTGGCTGGAATGGTGAACAGGAGCACCAGGAGAGGATAAATGAGGTGCATTTTAGACACATCTCCCGATCACATGGTGTACAGTCCTCTGGGTTTTCCATGCATGTTTTAGCTGTAGGAAGATCCCTTGAACCTGCAGATTTGGGACCCATTGAATGGGTACCAGGTAGTATTACTTTAAAGGGTGTGCATTTCCTCACCCAACCTCACATTTCTCTTAGCGCAAACAGTTTCCAGCCTTATGTCTCATCCTGCTGTGGGTCTAGATGTGTTCAATCCATGTTGCATCACCGTCCCTGAGGAAAAGTTGTAAGAGGTTTTCTCTGTCTCTCTGTCGTTTATTTTTTTCAATTTATTACTATATTGGTTACAGCTGATTTTCAAAGCTCTGTTTCTTGCTGCTGTACATCCACTTGATTCACGTACAGAGAGACATCAATAAATTCTTTTTCAGATTCTTACCAGTCGTATATATTCTTTTCCGGTGACTTGAGTGTGCTGAGTGCAGTTCTTTTAGCTACCGTGTAGGCCTTGTTGATTATCAGTTTGGTATTTGGAATGGTATCTTTGCTAATTTCAACCTCCTGGATGATGCCTCACCCCTCCCCACCTTTCCCGTTTAGCAGCCTTATGCGTGTTTTCTACATATTTGACTATGTTTTTGTTTTGTAATTTATTTCATGTGTAGCCATTTTGGATTCCACCTTTAAGTGATATCTTATGATATGTGTCTTCTTCTTTTTGAATTCTGTCACTTAGAATGATCATACGTAACTCCTCCGGAGTTGTTACAGCTGGCCATATTTCATTGATTTCCAGGCTGAATAATATTCCACTCTACCTAAGTACCACATCTCTATCCATTTTTTCCCTCCAGAGACATTTAAGTTATATCCTAGTCGAGGATCTTTTAAACAGAGAGGGGGTAAACATTGGGGTGCCTGTGTCCTCTCGATTTTTGTTTTTCCCAAGATATACGCCCATGAGTGCAAGTGCCCTATGCTCTGTAGCTCATTGTTTAGATGCTTTAGTAAACACAATACACTTCTCCAGAATGGCCGTTGGCAATATACATTTCCACTATAAGTCTCACAGGGCTCCCTCTTCTCCTTGCCCTGTCCTGCATTTCTGTTGTTTACGCTTTATGAGGATGGCTCTTCTGACTGATGCGAAGTGATGTCTTTTGTAGTATTGACTTCCAGTGCCCACCTGTTTGGTTGGCTAAAAAGGTGTACGCTCTTTTCTTGAATATATACACAAAAAAACGCGTACACCCTTTTTGGCCAACTGCAATGTTGGCAATGTTCAGCTCCTTTTCTTGTGCTTAATGGCGAGTCCTTTCTACCTCCTCAAATCCCTTTCCTGCCATTCTCCCTTGCTTACAAGTCCTTTTCTCTGACTTTCCTCAAGACATTTTTCAGTGATGGATATTTTCAACTCTGCAGTTTTGTGAATTTTACTGCCCCTGAGTTCTATTGTTCAACTTGTGTTTATGGGAACTGGCCACAAAGCAGCGGGATTTCCTCAAGCCCTATACTGTTTCCATGGGCAACCCTAGCCTTTGGTCAATTCGTCTTCCTGATTGGAAATTAGAGTGACATGTGCCTGTCTGAACACGTAGGACTTGTCTCTCATTGTTCCTCATCCTTCCGCTTCATCCTCTGGACAAATTCCAAACTGTACGCAACAGGATGTTGACAGTGCTGACATCTCCAAGTGGGGAGACTGTTAGTAAAGACGCTGGAGGGGTGAACCCGAGCACCAGGAGATGAGGAGATGAGATGCCTTTTCCAAACTCTTCCCGATCAGACGGTATACCATCCTCTGGGTGTGACAGACATGTTTTAGCAGTAGGAAGAGTCCCATTCATGTAAGGAGAACACCAGGGCTTTTTCAAAATCAGTGTCTCCCCGAAACCCAAACTGGGGAATTTTTTAAGCTACGGCTACACATATGTTCATTAAGGGCCTTGGGAAGTAGGCAGAGTCCAAACTTTAGATGATTGAAGTCTTCAGGGTCAGAAGCACTCACCACCAGCTTCCCTTAGGTTACACTTTAACTGTCATTGATAGATGATGTCAATAAAAATATCTATTCTTTTTCAGATTATTTCCCCTTTTGGTTATTGCAAAATGTTGAGTGTAGTTCCCTGTGCTATACAGTAGTTCCTTGTTGATGATCTATTTTATACATAGCAGTGTGTATGTGTTAATCCCAAACTGTTAATTTATCCCTCCTCCCACCTTTCCCCTTTGGTAATAATAAATTATAAGATTTTATACTTCTCAGAAATGGGGGAGCTGAAAGAGAGGTATCATTTTCAATGGAAAAGCATTTAAAACAAGATTGAAGGTTTAACCAAGATTATTAGATGTACATCCTTGGAAAGAAATCACTTCATTTCTCTAATATTGAGCTGACAAATAAGACAAACCTTTTCACTGAACTTGCTTATAATAAAGTGATGGAAATATCCAATGGAAGTGTTAGAAACATCTTATTTTACCCGAGCCTTATACACTGTTCTATGTTAACTACACTTTGGCTCACACATCTGTTCATTGAGGTTACAATAGTCTCAATTTCTGTTACTGATCCTCCAGAGTGGACCCCAACAAGTGTCCCCCTGCCCAGTGTCATTGGGGCCAACAGATCAAGACTGAGTTTGGTTCACAAGCAAAGGAAACTTTATATTTTGATCAGAGAATGGAGAGGTGAGAGCATGTACTGCCCCGTGGGCTGTGGGCTGGGCTGCTGTGTAGAGATCCTGTCAGAGTCAGTGGGAGGGAGGGGGCGGAGCTCTCGAGGGCCGGGTTGGCTGTAGCTCAGGCTCTATATCGCGGAGTCTGCACTGGGCCCCAGGAGCTGAGGTGTCGACCCAGCCATTCTGCACTAGGAAATCTGGTCTGAAGTGCCGGGTGTGGAACCTCTGCATGCGGGACCCTAGGAGCACGTGAAATTAGACAAAGCACAAAGGATAAAAAAGGTTAGACTTGACTTTATTGCCCAGATTCTATTTTTATCTCCCAGGGATTTTTAATGGGCTTTGCTGGGGACAAACCCCCCCTCTGCCTTTTGTCCCGTTCCTCATTCTTGGAGTGCTGAGGGTGCAGACCCTTCTTCTGTAACTGCTGAGTGCTGAGTTGGGAGCCCTCATACCCTGGGGCGAGGGTCAGAGCTTCTCCCCAGCAGCCTCCAGGTGACGTTGATTGTCCCCAGGCCCCCTGCCTCCCTGCTCGTCCACCTGAGCACCAGCATTGCAAGTGTTATAGATTCTAATGACCTTTAAGGGTCCAGGAAAGAGATGTGCAGAGACGCTGTGGGGGCCGGTTTCACCCCGCCCCACATTTGTTCGGCCACCTTAGGCCGACCGTTTCTGCCAGCCTAGATGCTCTGACCAGTAGTCTGCGCTTTCTTCAATTAGGCCCCTGAATTAACGTACAAACAGCACCAGGTGTCAGAGCCCTGCCCGCTCAACTCCCAGACAGTCCAGGGTCAGTGGTGATCAAGGACCATGATGGCCACTGAGTCAACAGCCTTTTGAAGTAAACAAGAGTCCAGCCGGTCTTACTGGCCACCATCATCACGGTGTCTGTAGGCTTTTCTATGGTGACAGTGTGATATACGGTTCCCCCGCCAAGATTATTAGCTCCCCTCTGGGTGCAGTAAGTCCGGCAAGCAGTAGTCTACTCTTTTGGGACACACTCTTGTTGTTTTATGAGAGAAACTCCAGGTCAAGTGATGTTCACACGAGTCGTCATGGTGCCCTGTTGCCCCCGGTTATCTCTCTGGATGTTGGAGTTGGAGGGCCTCCTCACTCGAGGTCGGTGTGCCCACGGAGCGAACCCTGCAACTTCAGGGCATGGTTGGTGGTTAGGATCACCACGTGGGGTCCTTTTCCCTTAGGAGGGAGGTGGCCTTTTGGGCTGCTGATTTCCAGGGTTTTAGATACCGCCAGTATCTTGGCCAGATGTGGCAGTGGGCCAAGCCCCTTGGTGACCATAGTTTATCCTACCTGGATGGCATTCTTGCATTGTTCCATTTCAAGTGGTCCCAGGTTTTGCACTAATTCTCCAATGGCGATTCACCTTTCACCGGGAATGTAAAGGTCAAAGGGTTTAGCTAAATTAGGGAGTTCCAGGGCAAGGGTCTGAATTGACTGCTCTTTCCATTCTTGAAAGGCCACTTCTGGATTCTATTCAAAAGGATCATCATCTTTTCCTTTCAGTGTTTCATATAGAGGCCCAGCTAGTAGACTGTAGTTAGGGATCCAGAAGCAGCAAACCCTGGCCTCCCCAGGAACCCCTAAGCTGTCTTCTAGTTTTAGAAAGGGGTAAGGCTGAAAATGGTTTCTTCCCTTTCCTGGGATGGACTTCTCCAACCTTCTGTGAGAATGAAGCCCAGGCAGGTCACGGCAGTCTGTGATATTTGAGCTTTTTCTTGGACAACTTCTATCCTTTATTGGCTTGGTAGTTCAGAGGCCTCCTTAGTAGGGCTGGCGATCAGAATGTCGTCTGCATATTGAAGGAGGGTTTCCTTTTCCAGAGGTAGAACTTTTAGGTCTTTAGCTAAGCTTTCCCCAAAGATGGTGTGGGAATTTTTGCACCCTTGGGGCCAGACGGCCCGGAAGTATTGTTTTAGTTGTATGTTGAGTCCTGCCACTCACAAGCCAAAATTTCTTGTGACTCTGGGACTAATGGAATACAAAAGAAGGCATCATTGAAGACTAATACAGAATACCATGTCCTGGTGGTTGGTAGAATGACCAGCAGGGTGTAGGAATTAGGAGCAACTGGAGGTATATCCTCGGTGGCTTCACTGACTGTCCTGACATCCTTTACCAGGTCCCCAGCAGCCCATGGGGCTCTCGTGGTCAGACCAATCCCAGAATATGGAGCTCACCTGGGCAGGTACCCCACCCCCACCCCAGCCCACAGGGCTCTCGTGGTCAGGCCCCTCCCAGGATACAGAGCTACCCTTGCAGGTACCGTGGCAGGGCTGGGCACACAGGAACCGTGCACATAGCCCTCATTGCAGAGCACCCCCAGCTCACCTGTCGCTCAGAGCTGACACAGAGCACCTCAGAGCAGGACTTGAACTAACAAACAGCAGCTGCGACAGGTCTGTGACCCTGGGCATCACTCCGTGAGGCCTCCCTCCACCTGGTCTTCCAGAGACTTCCACTGCACCCGGGGCACCAGGCCTCTGTCTCCAACCACCACCCACCCCTCCTCTCCCTGACTCCTGGGTTCCTCTCATTAGGAGAGGGTTTTCTTGAAGTTGTCTCCCACTCATGGGCCAGATAAAATGATTAGAAAACAAGCCAAAGCTGCAGCCCCTTGTCTATCCTGACTCTCAGGAGCCCACACCTGTTCCTTGGACCTGGCCGGTTCAGCAAGTTCCATTTTCTGCAACTGTGAGCCCCTGAGGGGTGATGATTGGCTGACCTGGGCAGCCTTACCGTGCCGGCCAGCCCTCCCCAGGTGTGCCTGGGTTGAGATCACTATAAATACCACTCCAGGCAGCAAGAGCCCCTGCAGCCGTGCCTGACGCCATTTTCTCTGCCCTGTCAGCAGTCTCGGGGCTGGGCTGGTGGGAGGGAGTGAGAGGCCACGGCTTTGTGGGTGGCCCAGTGTGAGTGGGGCTCTGCTGGACTTTCTGCAGCAGTTGCCAGGCTGCCACCTGCTAAAGAAGAAGATGTGTCACCCATACCTGCTGCTGGAATTTCTCCCTGGGCAGAGGTGAGGAAGGAAACAAGCAGTGGGGGCAGGGACAGGACGGGTATCTCAGGCAGGGAAATGGAAATCTTCCAGAAGAGCACCCAGGGCCAGGACCATCCTGGCTGGCCTGCAGGCACCAAGTCGGCCGGCATGCTGTCACTCGTGTGGCTCTATGGCCCTCCCTCTAGGCTTTCAAGTCCTTGTATATATTCAGGTGTTTTACCTGGGATGGGTGGGAATAGTTCAGCAGCAACTGGCCTGGGGCTCAGCTCACGTTTACTCACAGATGCCTCGGCACGGTGCCCCAGCTTTGCAATGAGGACGCTTGTTGCGTGGGGGCTGCTGGCTGAATGGGAGACGATTCCCCACCACTGACCAACTTCAGAATTGTTTACAACTGGAGCAAGTGCCCTGATACGGTTTTCCTCTGTGGAACTGGTGGGTTCTGTGTTTTCTTTCTCTTTTTCGTTTTGGGTTCAAGGTAGATTTTATTCCTCTTTTTTGTATTTACAGATATAAGCATGGAAATAATTTATTCATATAAATACATGTATGTGAAGGGAATAATTGTTTTTTCTATTTTTAAATTTTATTTCTTTTTAATTTTGAATTTTATTTTATATTTTTATACAGCAGGTTCTTATTGGTTATCTATTTTATACATATAAATGTATACATGCCAATCCCAGTCTCTCAACTCCTCCCACCACCCCCCCAACAGCTTTCCCCCCTTGTTGTCCATACGTTTGTTGTCTACATCTGTTGCTCTATTTATGCCTTGCAAAATGGTTAATCTGTACAGGTTTTCTAGGTTCCACATATATGCATGAATATACAAGATTTGTTTTTCTCTTTCTGACTTACTTCACTCTGTATGACAGTCTCTAGATGCATCGACGTCTCTACAAATGACCCAATTTCATTCCTTTTCGTGGCTTAGTAATATTCCATTTTATATATGTACCACGGCTTTATGCATTCGTCTGTCTGTGGGCATTTAGGTTGCTTCCATTACCTCGATATTGTAAATAGTGATGCAATGAACACTGCGGTGAATGTCTCTTTTTGATTTATGGTTTTGTCTGGGTATATGTCCAGTACTGGGATTGCTGTATCATATGGTAATTCTATTGTTAGTTTCTTAAGAAATTCCATATTGTTCTCCATAGTGACTGTATCAATTTATATTCCCAACAATAGTGGAAGAGGGTTCCTTTTCTCCACACCCTTTCCAGCATTTTTTGCTTGTAGATTTTCTATGATGCCTATTCTACCAGGTGTGAGGTGATACCTCATTGTTGAATCCATTTCGTTGAGCAAGGGGTAGGTCTTGTCTATTCTATATTTGGCTTATGGAACGGTATCTGTGCTAATTTCAAACTCTGGTTTAATGCAGCACCCCAACTCACCTTCCCCCTTAAGCAAGAATAAGTTAGTTTTCTAAACTTGAGACCCTGTTCTGTTTTGTAATTCAGTTCATGTGTAGCCAAGTTCACATTCCGTGTATTAGTGATACCTTATGATGTTTCTTTTTCTGTGTGACTTATTTCACTTAGAATCATCGTGCCTCAATCCACTCATTATGCTGCTACGGGCCTGATGACATAGATTTCATTGCTGAGTGATACTGCATTGTACGTAAGTACCACAACTTCTTTATCCATTTTTCACTTTCTGCGATATTGAACTTGTACCGTAAACCAGGTTCTTGTAAACAGAGCCGTCCCAACCTTTGGGGTGGCTGTGTCTTTTTGATTTTAATTTCCCTAAGCTATAGGACCATAAGTGGAAGTGCCCTAGGCTCTGTTGCTTTGCTTTTTAGATGTTTCAGGAAACACCATACACTTCTCCCGAGTGGCTGTTGGCAATTTACATCCCGCCCATCAGCATAACAAGGCTCCCAGTTCTCCATGGCCTGTCCTGCCTTTCTGGATTTTACACTTTTTTCAGATGGCCCTTTGGACCGGGGGGAAGTGAGACTTCATTGTAGTGCAGATTTCCTTTGCAAGCTTGCTTGGTTGGCCAAAAAGGGCGTATGCGTTTTTTCCTGAATATATTCAGGAAAAAACGCATACGCCCTTTTTGGCCAAGTGCATCATTGTGGACGTTCTGCCTCTTTTCCTATGCTTTCAATGCAATTCCAGTCTACCTCCTGAAATCGGTTTCCTGCAATTCTGCCCCGCTTTCAAGTCCTCTTGGCAGCCTTACTTCAGTATATTTTTGGACGATAGCTGTCATTTATAACTCTGCAGGTTTGTGAATTACAGTGCCCCTGAGCTCCTTTCTTCAACTCGCTTTCTTGTGAGCTGGCCGCAACACCGCAGGATGGCTTCAGGCCCTAATCTGGTTCCAGCATGGCACGCTGAGCCTTTGGTTAATTCCCCTTCCTGGTGGGAAATGAGAGTTAAATTTGCCCGTCCAGACACCTCCACCTAGTCTGTCATTGGTTCTCCCTATTCCTGTTCATCTTCCGCAGAAATTGCAAACTGGGCCAAACAGGAGGTTAAAGGCACTGACTCTCCAAGTCGGGAGAGTGTTAGTAAAGCGTCTGGAATGTTGCACCCGAGTACCAGGGGACGAAAACTGACACATATTGGAACACGTCTCCCGATCACACGGTTGATCATACTCTGGGTTCCACATGCATGTTTTAGCTGAAGGAAGAATACCTTAAACCTGGAGAGTTGAGACCCGTGGAATGGGTACCATGCAATATGACTTCAAAGGGTCTTCATTTGCTCACCGAACTTCTCCAATCCTATCACTGCTGCGTTTATGCCCCTGTACACACGCTTGATTCTCTTTCGGAGACATAGCAATCCATAGGTTTTAAGATACTTCCTAGTCAGGTATATTCTTAGGTGTTTAATATGGGGTGTTGAGTCCATTTCGTTGAGCAAGGAGTAGCTCTTGTCTATTCCATATTTGGCTTAAGGAACTTTATCTGTGCTCATTTCAATCTCTGGTTTTATGCAGCACCCCAACTCACCTTTCCCCTTAAGCAAGCATAAGTTGGGTTTCTAAATTTGAGACCCTGTTCTGTTTTGTAATTCAGTTCCTGTGTAGCCAAGTTTACATTCCGTGTATTAGTGATATTATGATGTTTCTTTTTCTGTGTGACTTATTTCAGTTAGAATCATCATACCTGAATCCACTCATTATGGTGCTACGGGCCTGATGACATAGATTTCGTTGCTGAGTGATACTGCATTGTACGTAAGTACCACAACTTCTTTATCCATTTTTCACTTTCCGCGATATAGAACTTGTACCGTAAACCAGGTTCTTGTAAACAGAGCCGTCCCAACCTTTGGGGTGGCTGTGTCTTTTTGATTTTAATTTCCCTAAGCTATAGGACCATAAGTGGAAGTGCCCTAGGCTCTGTTGCTTTGTTTTTTAGATGTTTCAGGAAACACCATACACTTCTCCCGAGTGGCTGTTGGCAAGTTACATCCCGCCCATCAGCATAACAAGGCTCCCAGTTCTCCATGGCCTGTCCTGCCTTTCTGGATTTTACACTTTTTTCAGATGGCCCTTTTGACCGGGGGGAAGTGAGACTTCATTGTAGTGCAGATTTCCTTTGCAAGCTTGCTTGGTTGGCCAAAAAGGGCGTATGCGTTTTTTCCTGAATATATTCAGGAAAAAACGCATACGCACTTTTTGGCCAAGTGCATCATTGTGGACGTTCTGCCTCTTTTCCTATGCTTTAAATGCAATTCCAGTCTACCTCCTGAAATCGGTTTCCTGCAATTCTGCCCCGCTTTCAAGTCCTCTTGGCAGCCTTACTTCAGTATACTTTTGGACGATAGCTGTCATTTATAACTCTGCAGGTTTGTGAATTACAGTGCCCCTGAGCTCCTTTCTTCAACTCGCTTTCTCGTGAGCTGGCCGCAACACTGCAGGATTGCTTCAGGCCCTAATCTGGTTCCGGCACGGCACGCTGAGCCTTTGGTTAATTCCTCTTCCTGGTGCGAAATGAGAGTTAAATTTGCCCGTCCAGACACCTCCATCTAGTCTGTCATTGGTTCTCCCTATTCCTGTTCATCTTCCGCAGAAATTGCAAACTGGGCCAAACAGGAGGTTAAAGGCACTGACTCTCCAAGTCGGGAGAGTGTTAGTAAAGCGTCTGGAATGTTGCACCCGAGTACCAGGGGACGAAAACTGACACATATTGGAACACGTCTCCCGATCACACGGTTGATCATACTCTGGGTTCCACATGCATGTTTTAGCTGAAGGAAGAATACCTTAAACCTGGAGAGTTGAGACCCGTGGAATGGGTACCATGCAATATGACTTCAAAGGGTCTTCATTTGCTCACCGAACCTCTCCAATCCTATCACTGCTGCATTTACGCCCCTGCACACACGCTTGATTCTCTTTCGGAGACATAGCAATCCATAGGTTTTAAGATACTTCCTAGTCAGGTATATTCTTAGGTGTTTAATATGGGGTGTTGAGTCCATTTCGTTGAGCAAGGAGTAGCTCTTGTCTATTCCATATTTGGCTTAAGGAACTTTATCTGTGCTCATTTCAATCTCTGGTTTTATGCAGCACCCCAACTCACCTTTCCCCTTAAGGAAGCATAAGTTGGTTTTCTAAATTTGAGACCCTGTTCTGTTTTGTAATTCGGTTCCTATGTAGCCAAGTTTACATTCCGTGTATTAGTGATATCTTATGATGTTTCTTTTTCTGTGTGACTTATTTCAGTTAGAATCATCATACCTGAATCCACTCATTATGGTGCTACGGGCCTGATGACATAGATTTCCTTGCTGAGTGATATTGCATTGTACGTAAGTACCACAACTTCTTTATCCATTTTTCACTTTCTGCGATATAGAACTTGTACCGTAAACCAGGTTCTTGTAAACAGAGCCGTCCCAACCTTTAGGGTGGCTGTGTCTTTTTGATTTTAATTTCCCTAAGCTATAAGACCATAAGTGGAAGTGCCCTAGGCTCTGTTGCTTTGTTTTTTAGATGTTTCAGGAAACACCATACACTTCTCCGGAGTGGCTGTTGGCAATTGACATCCCGCCCATCAGCATAACAAGGCTCCCAGTTCTCCATGACCTGTCCTGCCTTTCTGGAGTTTACACTTTTTTCAGATGGCCCTTTTGACCGGGGGGAAGTGAGACTTCATTGTAGTGCAGATTTCCTTTGCAAGCTTGCATGGTTGGCCAAAAAGGGCGTATGCGTTTTTTCCTGAATATATTGAGGAAAAAAACGCATACGCCCTTTTTGGCCAAGTGCATCATTGTGGACGTTCTGCCTCTTTTCCTATGCTTTAAATGCAATTCCAGTCTACCTCCTGAAATCGGTTTCCTGCAATTCTGCCCCGCTTTCAAGTCCTCTTGGCAGCCTTACTTCAGTATATTTTTGGACGATAGCTGTCATTTATAACTCTGCAGGTTTGTGAATTACAGTGCCCCTGAGCTCCTTTCTTCAACTCGCTTTCTCGTGAGCTGGCCGCAACACCGCAGGATGGTTTCAGGCCCTAATCTGGTTCCGGCACGGCACGCTGAGCCTTTGGTTAATTCCTCTTCCTGGTGGGAAATGAGAGTTAAATTTGCCCGTCCAGACACCTCCAGCTAGTCTGTCATTGGTTCTCCCTATTCCTGTTCATCTTCCGCAGAAATTTCAAACTGGGCCAAACAGGAGGTTAAATGCACTGACTCTCCAAGTCGGGAGAGTGTTAGTAAAGCATCTGGAATGTTGCACCCGAGTACCAGGGGACGAAAACTGACACATATTGGAACACGTCTCCCGATCACACGGTTGATCATACTCTGGGTTCCACATGCATGTTTTAGCTGAAGGAAGAATGCCTTAAACCTGGAGAGTTCAGACCCGTGGAATGGGTACCATGCAATATGACTTCAAAGGGTCTTCATTTGCTCACCGAATTTCTCCAATCCTATCACTGCTGCGTTTATGCCCCTGTACACACGCTTGATTCTCTTTCGGAGACATAGCAATCCATAGGTTTTAAGATACTTCCTAGTCAGGTATATTCTTAGGTGTTTAATATGGGGTGTTGAGTCCATTTCGTTGAGCAAGGAGTAGCTCTTGTCTATTCCATATTTGGCTTAAGGAACTTTATCTGTGCTCATTTCAATCTCTGGTTTTATGCAGCACCCCAACTCACCTTTCCCCTTAAGGAAGCATAAGTTGGTTTTCTAAATTTGAGACCCTGTTCTGTTTTGTAATTCAGTTTCTCTGTAGCCAAGTTTACATTCCGTGTATTAGTGACATCTTATGAGGTTTCTTTTTCTGTGTGACTTATTTCAGTTAGAATCATCATACCTGAATCCACTCATTATGGTGCTACGGGCCTGATGACATAGATTTCATTGCTGAGTGATATTGCATTGTACGTAATTACCACAACTTCTTTATCCATTTTTCACTTTCTGCGATATAGAACTTGTACCGTAAACCAGGTTCTTGTAAACAGAGCCGTCCCAACCTTTGGGGTGGCTGTGTCTTTTTGATTTTAATTTCCCTAAGCTATAGGACCATAAGTGGAAGTGCCCTAGGCTCTGTTGCTTTGTTTTTTAGATGTTTCAGGAAACACCATACACTTCTTACGAGTGGCTGTTGGCAATTTACATCCCGCCCATCAGCATAACAAGGCTCCCAGTTCTCCATGGCCTGTCCTGCCTTTCTGGATTTTACACTTTTTTCAGATGGCCCTTTTGACCGGGGGGAAGTGAGACTTCATTGTAGTGCAGATTTCCTTTGCAAGCTTGCTTGGTTGGCCAAAAAGGGCGTATGCGTTTTTTCCTGAATATATTCAGGAAATAACGCATACGCCCTTTTTGGCCAAGTGCATCATTGTGGACGTTCTGCCTCGTTTCCTATGCTTTAAATGCAATTCCAGTCTACCTCCTGAAATCGGTTTCCTGCAATTCTGCCCCGCTTTCAAGTCCTCTTGGCAGCCTTACTTCAGTATATTTTTGGACGATAGCTGTCATTTGTAACTCTGCAGGTTTGTGAATTACAGTGCCCTTGAGCTCCTTTCTTCAACTCGCTTTCTCGTGAGCTGGCCGCAACACCGCAGGATGGCTTCAGGTCCTAATCTGGTTCCGGCACGGCACGCTGAGCCTTTGGTTAATTCCTCTTCCTGGTGGGAAATGAGAGTTAAATTTGCCCGTCCAGACACCTCCAGCTAGTATCTCATTGGTTCTCCCTATTCCTGTTCATCTTCCGCAGAAATTGCAAACTGGGCCAAACAGGAGGTTAAAGGCACTGACTCTCCAAGTCGGGAGAGTGTTAGTAAAGCGTCTGGAATGTTGCACCCGAGTACCAGGGGACGAAAACTGACACATATTGGAACACGTCTCCCGATCACACGGTTGATCATACTCTGGGTTCCACATGCATGTTTTAGCTGAAGGAAGAATACCTTAAACCTGGAGAGTTGAGACCCGTGGAATGGGTACCATGCAATATGACTTCAAAGGGTCTTCATTTGCTCACCGAACCTCTCCAGTCCTATCACTGCTGCGTTTATGCCCCTGTACACACGCTTGATTGTCTTTCGGAGACATAGCAATCCATAGGTTTTAAGATACTTCCTAGTCAGGTATATTCTTAGGTGTTTAATATGGGGTGTTGAGTCCATTTCGTTGAGCAAGGAGTAGCTCTTGTCTATTCCATATTTGGCTTAAGGAACTTTATCTGTGCTCATTTCAATCTCTGGTTTTATGCAGCACCGCGACTCACCTTTCCCCTTAAGCAAGAATAAGTTGGGTTTCTAAATTTGAGACCCTGTTCTGTTTTGTAATTCAGTTCCTGTGTAGCCAAGTTTACATTCCGTGTATTAGTGATATCTTATGATGTTTCTTTTTCTGTGTGACTTATTTCAGTTAGAATCATCATACCTGAATCCACTCATTATGCTGCTACGGGCCTGATGACATAGATTTCATTGCTGAGTGATACTGCATTGTACGTAAGTACCACAACTTCTTTATCCATTTTTCACTTTCTGCGATATTGAACTTGTACCGTAAACCAGGTTCTTGTAAACAGAGCCGTCCCAACTTTGGGGTGGCTGTGTCTTTTTGATTTTAATTTCCCTAAGCTATAGGACCATAAGTGGAAGTGCCCTAGGCTCTGTTGCTTTGTTTTTTAGATGTTTCAGGAAACACCATACACTTCTCCCGAGTGGCTGTTGGCAATTGACATCCCGCCCATCAGCATAACAAGGCTCCCAGTTCTCCATGGCCTGTCCTGCCTTTCTGGATTTTACACTTTTTTCAGATGGCCCTTTTGACCGGGGGGAAGTGAGACTTCATTGTAGTGCAGATTTCCTTTGCAAACTTGCTTGGTTGGCCAAAAAGGGCTTATGCGTTTTTTCCTGAATATATTCAGGAAAAAACGCATACGCCCTTTTTGGCCAAGTGCATCATTGTGGACGTTCTGCCTCTTTTCCTATGCTTTAAATGCAATTCCAGTCTACCTCCTGAAATCGGTTTCCTGCAATTCTGCCCCGCTTTCAAGTCCTCTTGGCAGCCTTACTTCAGTATATTTTTGGACGATAGCTGTCATTTATAACTCTGCAGGTTTGTGAATTACAGTGCCCCTGAGCTCCTTTCTTCAACTCGCTTTCTCGTGAGCTGGCCGCAACACAGCAGGATTGCTTCAGGCCCCAATCTGGTTCCGGCATGGCACGCTGAGCCTTTGGTTAATTCCTCTTCCTGGTGGGAAATGAGAGTTAAATTTGCCCGTCCAGACACCTCCAGCTAGTCTGTCATTGGTTCTGCCTATTCCTGTTCATCTTCCGCAGAAATTGCAAACTGGGCCAAACAGGAGGTTAAAGGCGCTGACTCTCCAAGTCAGGAGAGTGTTAGTAAAGCGTCTGGAATGTTGCACCCGAGTACCAGGGGACGAAAACTGACACATATTGGAACACGTCTCCCGATCACACGGTTGATCATACTCTGGGTTCCACATGCATGTTTTAGCTGAAGGAAGAATACCTTAAACCTAGAGAGTTGAGACCCGTGGAATGGGTACCATGCAATATGACTTCAAAGGGTCTTCATTTGCTCACCGAACCTCTCCAATCCTATCACTGCTGCGTTTATGCCCCTGCACACACGCTTGATTCTCTTTCGGAGACATAGCAATCCATAGGTTTTAAGATAATTCCTAGTCAGGTATATTCTTAGGTGTTTAATATGGGGTGTTGAATCCATTTCGTTGAGCAAGGAGTAGCTCTTGTCTATTCCATATTTGGCTTAAGGGACTTTATCTGTGCTCATTTCAATCTCTGGTTTTATGCAGCACCCCAACTCACCTTTCCCCTTAAGCAAGCATAAGTTGGGTTTCTAAATTTGAGACCCTGTTCTGTTTTGTAATTCAGTTCCTGTGTAGCCAAGTTTACATTCCGTGTATTAGTGATATCTTATGATGTTTCTTTTTCTGTGTGACTTATTTCAGTTAGAATCATCATACCTGAATCCACTCATTATGCTGCTATGGGCCTGATGACATAGATTTCCTTGCTGAGTGATATTGCATTGTATGTAAGTACCACAACTTCTTTATCCATTTTTCACTTTCTGCGATATTGAACTTGTACCTTAAATGAGTTTCTTGTAAACAGAGCCGTCCCAACCTTTTGGGTGGCTCTGTCTTTTTGATTTTAATTTCCCTAAGCTATAGGACCATAAGTGGAAGTGCCCTAGGCTCTGTTGCTTTGTTTTTTAGATGTTTCAGGAAACACCATACACTTCTCCCGAGTGGCTGTTGGCAATTGACATCCCGCCCATCAGCATAACAAGGCTCCCAGTTCTCCATGGCCTGTGCTGCCTTTCTGGATTTTACACTTTTTTCAGATGGCCCTTTTGACCAGGGGGAAGTGAGACTTCATTGTAGTGCAGATTTCCGTTGCAAGCTTGCTTGGTTGGCCAAAAAGGGCGTATGCGTTTTTTCCTGAATATATTCAGGAAAAAACGCATACGCCCTTTTTGGCCACGTGCATCATTGTGGACGTTCTGCCTCTTTTCCTATGCTTTAAATGCAATTCCAGTCTACCTCCTGAAATCGGTTTCCTGCAATTCTGCCCCACTTTCAAGTCCTCTTGGCAGCCTTACTTCAGTATATTTTTGGACGATAGCTGTCATTTATAACTCTGCAGGTTTGTGAATTACAGTGCCCCTGAGCTCCTTTCTTCAACTCGCTTTCTCGTGAGCTGGCCGCAACACCGCAGGATGGCTTCAGGCCCTAATCTGGTTCCGGCATGGCACGCTGAGCCTTTGGTTAATTCCTCTTCCTGGTGGGAAATGAGAGTTAAATTTGTCCGTCCAGACACCTCCAGCTAGTCTGTCATTGGTTCTCCCTATTCCTGTTCATCCTCCGCAGAAATTGCAAACTGGGCCAAACAGGAGGTTAAAGGCACTGACTCTCCAAGTCGGGAGAGTGTTAGTAAAGCGTCTGGAATGTTGCACCCGAGTACCAGGGGACGAAAACTGACACATATTGGAACACGTCTCCCGATCACATGGTTGATCATACTCTGGGTTCCACATGCATGTTTTAGCTGAAGGAAGAATACCTTAAACCTGGAGAGTTGAGACCCGTGGAATGGGTACCATGCAATATGACTTCAAAGGGTCTTCATTTGCTCACCGAACCTCTCCAATCCTATCACTGCTGCGTTTATGCCCCTGCACACACGCTTGATTCTCTTTCGGAGACATAGCAATCCATAGGTTTTAAGATACTCCCTAGTCAGGTATATTCTTAGGTGTTTAATATGGGGTGTTGAATCCATTTCGTTGAGCAAGGAGTAGCTCTTGTCTATTCCATATGTGGCTTAAGGAACTTTATCTGTGCTCATTTCAATCTCTGGTTTTATGCAGCACCCCAACTCACCTTTCCCCTTAAGCAAGCATAAGTTGGGTTTCTAAATTTGAGACCCTGTTCTGTTTTGTAATTCAGTTCCTGTGTAGCCAAGTTTACATTCCGTGTATTAGTGATATCTTATGATGTTTCTTTTCCTGTGTGACTTATTTCAGTTAGAATCATCATACCTGAATCCACTCATTATGCTGCTACGGGCCTGATGACATAGATTTCATTGCTGAGAGATATTGCATTGTACGTAAGTACCACAACTTCTTTATCCATTTTTCACTTTCTGCGATATTGAACTTGTACCGTAAACCAGGTTCTTGTAAACAGAGCCGCCCCAACTTTGGGGTGGCTGTGTCTTTTTGATTTTAATTTCCGTAAGCTATAGGACCATAAGTGGAAGTGCCCTAGGCTCTGTTGCTTTGTTTTTTAGATGTTTCAGGAAACACCATACACTTCTCTGGAGTGGCTGTTGGCAAGTTACATCCCGCCCATCAGCATAACAAGGCTCCCAGTTCTCCATGGCCTGTCCTGCCTTTCTGGATTTTACACTTTTTTCAGATGGCCCTTTTGACCGGGGGGAAGTGAGACTTCATTGTAGTGCAGATTTCCTTTGCAAGCTTGCTTGGTTGGCCAAAAAGGGCGTATGCGTTTTTTCCTGAATATATTCAGGAAAAAACGCATACGCCCTTTTTGGCCAAGTGCATCATTGTGGACGTTCTGCCTCTTTTCCTATGCTTTAAATGCAATTCCAGTCTACCTCCTGAAATCGGTTTCCTGCAATTCTGCCCCGCTTTCAAGTCCTCTGGCAGCCTTACTTCAGTATATTTTTGGACGATAGCTGTCATTTATAACTCTGCAGGTTTGTGAATTACAGTGCCCCTGAGCTCCTTTCTTCAACTCGCTTTCTCGTGAGCTGGCCGCAACACCGCAGGATGGCTTCAGGCCCTAATCTGGTGCCGGCACGGCACGCTGAGCCTTTGGTTAATTCCTCTTCCTGGTGGGAAATGAGAGTTAAATTTGCCCGTCCAGACACCTCCAGCTAGTCTGTCATTGGTTCTGCCTATTCCTGTTCATCTTCCGCAGAAATTGCAAACTGGGCCAAACAGGAGGTTAAAGGCGCTGACTCTCCAAGTCAGGAGAGTGTTAGTAAAGCGTCTGGAATGTTGCACCCGAGTACCAGGGGACGAAAACTGACACATATTGGAACACGTCTCCCGATCACACGGTTGATCATACTCTGGGTTCCACATGCATGTTTTAGCTGAAGGAAGAATACCTTAAACCTGGAGAATTGAGACCCGTGGAATGGGTACCATGCAATATGACTTCAAAGGGTCTTCATTTGCTCACCGAACTTCTCCAATCCTATCACTGCTGTGTTTATGCCCCTGTACACACGCTTGATTCTCTTTCGGAGACATCGCAGTCCATAGGTTTTAAGATACTTCCTAGTCAGGTACATTCTTAGGCGTTTAATATGGGGTGTTGAGTCCATTTCGTTGAGCAAGGAGTAGCTCTTGTCTATTCCATATTTGGCTTAAGGAACTTTATCTGTGCTCATTTCAATCTCTGGTTTTATGCAGCACCCCAACTCACCTTTCCCCTTAAGCAAGCATAAGTTGGTTTTCTAAATTTGAGACCCTGTTCTGTTTTGTAATTCAGTTCCTGTGTAGCCAAGGTTACATTCCGTGTATTAGTGATATCTTATGATATTTCTTTTCCTGTGTGACTTATTTCAGTTAGAATCATCATACCTGAATCCACTCATTATGCTGCTACGGGCCTGATGACATAGATTTCATTGCTGAGTGATATAGCATTGTACGTAAATACCACAAATTCTTTATCCATTTTTCACTTTCTGCGATATTGAACTTGTACCGTAAACCAGGTTCTTGTAAACAGAGCCGTCCCAACCTTTGGGGTGGCTGTGTCTTTTTGATTTTAATTTCCCTAAGCTATAGGACCATAAGTGGAAGTGCCCTAGGCTCTGTTGCTTTGTTTTTTAGATGTTTCAGGAAACACCATACACTTCTCCCGAGTGGCTGTTGGCAATTTACATCCCGCCCATCAGCATAACAAGGCTCCCAGTTCTCCATGGCCTGTCCTGCCTTTCTGGATTTTACACTTTTTTCAGATGGCCCTTTTGACCGGGGGGAAGTGAGACTTCATTGTAGTGCAGATTTCCTTTGCAAGCTTGCTTGGTTGGCCAAAAAGGGCGTATGCGTTTTTTCCTGAATATATTCAGGAAAAAACGCATACGCCCTTTTTGGCCAAGTGCATCATTGTGGACGTTCTGCCTCTTTTCCTATGCTTTAAATGCAATTCCAGTCTACCTCCTGAAATCGGTTTCCTGCAATTCTGCCCCGCTTTCAAGTCCTCTTGGCAGCCTTACTTCAGTATATTTTTGGACGATAGCTGTCATTTATAACTCTGCAGGTTTGTGAATTACAGTGCCCCTGAGCTCCTTTCTTCAACTCGCTTTCTCGTGAGCTGGCCGCAACACCGCAGGATGGCTTCAGGCCCTAATCTGGTTCCGGCACGGCACGCTGAGCCTTTGGTTAATTCCTCTTCCTGGTGGGAAATGAGAGTTAAATTTTCCCGTCCAGACACCTCCAGCTAGTCTCTCATTGGTTCTGCCTATTCCTGTTCATCTTCCGCAGAAATTGCAAACTGGGCCAAACAGGAGGTTAAAGGCACTGACTCTCCAAGTCGGGAGAGTGTTAGTAAAGCTTCTGGAATGTTGCACCCGAGTACCAGGGGACGAAAACTGAGACATATTGGAACACGTCTCCCGATCACATGGTTGATCATATTCTGGGTTCCACATGCATGTTTTAGCTGAAGGAAGAATACCTTAAACCTGGAGAGTTGAGACCCGTGGAATGGGTACCATGCAATATGACTTCAAAGGGTCTTCATTTGCTCACCGAACCTCTCCAGTCCTATCACTGCTGCGTTTATGCCCCTGTACACACGCTTGATTCTCTTTCGGAGACATAGCAATCCATAGGTTTTAAGATACTTCCTAGTCAGGTACATTCTTAGGCGTTTAATATGGGGTGTTGAGTCCATTTCGTTGAGCAAGGAGTAGCTCTTGTCTATTCCATATTTGGCTTAAGGAACTTTATCTGTGCTCATTTCAATCTCTGGTTTTATGCAGCACCCTAACTCACCTTTCCCCTTAAGCAAGCATAAGTTGGGTTTCTAAATTTGAGACCCTGTTCTGTTTTGTAATTCAGTTCCTGTGTAGCCAAGTTTACATTCCGTGTATTAGTGATATCTTATGATGTTTCTTTTTCTGTGTGACTTATTTCAGTTAAAATCATCATACCTGAATCCACTCATTATGCTGCTACGGGCCTGATGACATAGATTTCTTTGCTGAGTGATACTGCATTGTACGTAAGTACCACAACTTCTTTATCCATTTTTCACTTTCTGCGATATTGAACTTGTACCGTAAACCAGGTTCTTGTAAACAGAGCCATCCCAACCTTTGGGGTGGCTGTGTCTTTTTGATTTTAATTTCCCTAAGCTATAGGACCATAAGTGGAAGTGCCCTAGGCTCTGTTTCTTTGTTTTTTAGATGTTTAAGGAAGCATCATACACTTCTCCCGAGTGGCTGTTGGCAATTTACATCCCGCCCATCAGCATAACAAGGCTCCCAGTTCTCCATGGCCTGTCCTGCCTTTCTGGATTTTACACTTTTTTCAGATGGCCCTTTTGACCGGGGGGAAGTGAGACTTCATTGTAGTGCAGATTTCCATTGCAAGCTTGCTTGGTTGGCCAAAAAGGGCGTATGCGTTTTTTCCTGAATATATTCAGGAAAAAACGCATACGCCCTTTTTGGCCAAGTGCATCATTGTGGACGTTCTGCCTCTTTTCCTATGCTTTAAATGCAATTCCAGTCTACCTCCTGAAATCGGTTTCCTGCAATTCTGCCCCGCTTTCAAGTCCTCTTGGCAGCCTTACTTCAGTATATTTTTGGACGATAGCTGTCATTTATAACTCTGCAGGTTTGTGAATTACAGTGCCCCTGAGCTCCTTTCTTCAACTCGCTTTCTCGTGAGCTGGCCGCAACACCGCAGGATTGCTTCAGGCCCTAATCTGGTTCCGGCATGGCACGCTGAGCCTTTGGTTAATTCCTCTTCCTGGTGGCAAATGAGAGTTAAATTTGCCCGTCCAGACACCTCCAGCTAGTCTCTCATTGGTTCTCCCTATTCCTGTTCATCTTCCGCAGAAATTGCAAACTGGGCCAAACAGGAGGTTAAAGGCACTGACTCTCCAAGTCGGGAGAGTGTTAGTAAAGCGTCTGGAATGTTGCACCCGAGTACCAGGGGACGATAACTGAGACATATTGCAACACGTCTCCCGATCACACGGTTGATCATACTCTGGGTTCCACATGCATGTTTTAGCTGAAGGAAGAATACATTAAACCTGGAGAGTTGAGACCCGTGGAATGGGTACCATGCAATATGACTTCAAAGGTTCTTCATTTGCTCACCGAACCTCTCCACTCCTATCACTGCTGCGTTTATGCCCCTGTACACACGCTTGATTCTCTTTCAGAGACATAGCAATCCATAGGTTTTAAGATACTTCCTAGTCAGGTACATTCTTAGGCGTTTAATATGGGGTGTTGAGTCCATTTCGTTGAGCAAGGAGTAGCTCTGGTCTATTCCATATTTGGCTTAAGGAACTTTATCTGTGCTCATTTCAATCTCTGGTTTTATGCAGCACCCCAACTCACCTTTCCCCTTAAGCAAGCATAAGTTGGTTTTCTAAATTTGAGACCCTGTTCTGTTTTGTAATTCAGTTCCTGTGTAGCCAAGTTTACATTCCGTGTATTAGTGATATCTTATGATGTTTCTTTTTCTGTGTTACTTATTTCAGTTAGAATCATCATACCTGAATCCACTCATTATGCTGCTACGGGCCTGATGACATAGATTTCCTTGCTGAGTGATACTGCATTGTACGTAAGTACCACAACTTCTTTATCCATTTTTCACTTTCTGCGATATTGAACTTGTACCGTAAACGTGGTTCTTGTAAACACAGCCGTTCCAAACTTTGGGGTGGCTGTGTCTTTTTGATTTTAATTTCCCTAAGCTATAGGACCATAAGTGGAAGTGCCCTAGGCTCTGTTGCTTTGTTTTTTAGATGTTTCAGGAAGCACCATACACTTCTCCCGAGTGGCTGTTGGCAATTTACATCCCGCCCATCAGCATAACAAGGCTCCCAGTTCTCCATGGCCTGTCCTGCCTTTCTGGATTTTACACTTTTTTCAGATGGCCCTTTTGACCGGGGGGAAGTGAGACTTCATTGTAGTGCAGATTTCCTTTGCAAGCTTGCTTGGTTGGCCAAAAAGGGCGTATGCGTTTTTTCCTGAATATATTCAGGAAAAAACGCATACGCCCTTTTTGGCCAAGTGCATCATTGTGGACGTTCTGCCTCGTTTCCTATGCTTTAAATGCAATTCCAGTCTACCTCCTGAAATCGGTTTCCTGCAATTCTGCCCCGCTTTCAAGTCCTCTTGGCAGCCTTACTTCAGTATATTTTTGGACGATAGCTGTCATTTATAACTCTGCAGGTTTGTGAATTACAGTGCCCCTGAGCTCCTTTCTTCAACTCGCTTTCTTGTGAGCTGGCCGCAACACCGCAGGATTGCTTCAGGCCCTAATCTGGTTCCGGCACAGCACACTGAGCCTTTGGTTAATTCCTCTTCCTGGTGGGAAATGAGAGTTAAATTTGCCCATCCAGACACCTCCATCTAGTCTGTCATTGGTTCTCCCTATTCCTGTTCATCTTCCGCAGAAATTGCAAACTGGGCCAAACAGGAGGTTAAAGGCACTGACTCTCCAAGTCGGGAGAGTGTTAGTAAAGCTTCTGGAATGTTGCACCCGAGTACCAGGGGACGAAAACTGAGACATATTGGAACACGTCTCCCGATCACAGGGTTGATCATATATTGGGTTCCACATGCATGTTTTAGCTGAAGGAAGAATACCTTAAACCTGGAGAGTTGAGAGCCGTGGAATGGGTACCATGCAATATGACTTCAAAGGGTCTTCATTTGCTCACCGAACCTCTCCACTCCTATCACTGCTGCGTTTATGCCCCTGTACACACGCTTGATTCTCTTTCGGAGACATAGCAATCCATAGGTTTTAAGATACTTCCTAGTCAGGTACAGTCTTAGGCGTTTAATATGGGGTGTTGAGTCCATTTCGTTGAGCAAGGAGTAGCTCTTGTCTATTCCATATTTGGCTTAAGGAACTTTATCTGTGCTCATTTCAATCTCTGGTTTTATGCAGCACCCCAACTCACCTTTCCCCTTAAGCAAGCATAAGTTGGGTTTCTAAATTTGAGACCCTGTTCTGTTTTGTAATTCAGTTCCTGTGTAGCCAAGTTTACATTCCGTGTATTAGTGATATCTTATGATGTTTCTTTTTCTGTGTGACTTATTTCAGTTAGAATCATCATACCTGAATCCACTCATTATGCTGCTACGGGCCTGATGACATAGATTTCATTGCTGAGTGATACTGCATTGTACGTAAGTACCACAACTTCTTTATCCATTTTTCACTTTCTGCGATATTGAACTTGTACCGTAAACCAGGTTCTTGTAAACAGAGCCGTCCCAACCTTTGGGGTGGCTGTGTCTTTTTGATTTTAATTTCCCTAAGCTATAGGACCATAAGTGGAAGTGCCCTAGGCTCTGTTTCTTTGTTTTTTAGATGTTTAAGGAAGCATCATACACTTCTCCCGAGTGGCTGTTGGCAATTTACATCCCACCCATCAGCATAACAAGGCTCCCAGTTCTCCATGGCCTGTCCTGCCTTTCTGGATTTTACACTTTTTTCAGATGGCCCTTTTGACCGGGGGGAAGTGAGACTTCATTGTAGTGCAGATTTCCATTGCAAGCTTGCTTGGTTGGCCAAAAAGGGCGTATGCGTTTTTTCCTGAATATATTCAGGAAAAAACGCATACGCCCTTTTTGGCCAAGTGCATCATTGTGGACGTTCTGCCTCTTTTCCTATGCTTTAAATGCAATTCCAGTCTACCTCCTGAAATCGGTTTCCTGCAATTCTGCCCCGCTTTCAAGTCCTCTTGGCAGCCTTACTTCAGTATATTTTTGGACGATAGCTGTCATTTATAACTCTGCAGGTTTGTGAATTACAGTGCCCCTGAGCTCCTTTCTTCAACTCGCTTTCTCGTGAGCTGGCCGCAACACCGCAGGATGGCTTCAGGCCCTAATCTGGTTCCGGCACGGCACGCTGAGCCTTTGGTTAATTCCTCTTCCTGGTGGGAAATGAGAGTTAAATTTGCCCGTCCAGACACCTCCAGCTAGTCTCTCATTGGTTCTCCCTATTCCTGTTCATCTTCCGCAGAAATTGCAAACTGGGCCAAACAGGAGGTTAAAGGCACTGACTCTCCAAGTCGGGAGAGTGTTAGTAAAGCGTCTGGAATGTTGCACCCGAGTACCAGGGGACGATAACTGAGACATATTGGAACACGTCTCCCGATCACACGGTTGATCATACTCTGGGTTCCACATGCATGTTTTAGCTGAAGGAAGAATACATTAAACCTGGAGAGTTGAGACCCGTGGAATGGGTACCATGCAATATGACTTCAAAGGGTCTTCATTTGCTCACCGAACCTCTCCACTCCTATCACTGCTGCGTTTATGCCCCTGTACACACACTTGATTCTCTTTCACAGACCTAGCAATCTATAGGTTTTAAGATACTTACTAGTCAGGTACAGTCTTAGGCGTTTAATATGGGGTGTTGAGTCCATTTCGTTGAGCAAGGAGTAGCTCTTGTCTATTCCATATTTGGCTTAAGGAACTTTATCTGTGCTCATTTCAATCTCTGGTTTTATGCAGCACCCCAACTCACCTTTCCCCTTAAGCAAGCATAAGTTGGGTTTCTAAATTTGAGACCCTGTTCTGTTTTGTAATTCAGTTCCTGTGTAGCCAAGTTTACATTCCGTGTATTAGTGATATCTTATGATGTTTCTTTTTCTGTGTGACTTATTTCAGTTAGAATCATCATACCTGAATCCACTCATTATGCTGCTACGGGCCTGATGACAGAGATTTCCTTGCTGAGTGATACTGCATTGTACGTAAGTACCACAACTTCTTTATCCATTTTTCACTTTCTGCGATATAGAACTTGTACCGTAAACCAGGTTCTTGTAAACAGAGCCGTCCCAACCTTTGGGGTGGCTGTGTCTTTTTGATTTTAATTTCCCTAAGCTATAGGACCATAAGTGGAAGTGCCCTAGGTTCTGTTGCTTTGTTTTTTAGATGTTTCAGGAAACACCATACACTTCTCCCGAGTGGCTGTTGGCAATTTACATCCCGCCCATCAGCATAACAAGGCTCCCAGTTCTCCATGGCCTGTCCTGCCTTTCTGGATTTTACACTTTTTTCAGATGGCCCTTTTGACCGGGGGGAAGTGAGACTTCATTGTAGTGCAGATTTCTTTGCAAGCTTGCATGGTTGGCCAAAAAGGGCGTATGCGTTTTTTCCTGAATATATTGAGGAAAAAAACGCATACGCCCTTTTTGGCCAAGTGCATCATTGTGGACGTTCTGCCTCTTTTCCTATGCTTTAAATGCAATTCCAGTCTACCTCCTGAAATCGGTTTCCTGCAATTCTGCCCCGCTTTCAAGTCCTCTTGGCAGCCTTACTTCAGTATATTTTTGGACGATAGCTGTCATTTATAACTCTGCAGGTTTGTGAATTACAGTGCCCCTGAGCTCCTTTCTTCAACTCGCTTTCTCGTGAGCTGGCCGCAACACCGCAGGATGGTTTCAGGCCCTAATCTGGTTCCGGCACGGCACGCTGAGCCTTTGGTTAATTCCTCTTCCTGGTGGGAAATGAGAGTTAAATTTGCCCGTCCAGACACCTCCAGCTAGTCTGTCATTGGTTCTCCCTATTCGTGTTCATCTTCCGCAGAAATTGCAAACTGGGCCAAACAGGAGGTTAAAGGCACTGACTATCCAAGTCGGGAGAGTGTTAGTAAAGCGTCTGGAATGTTGCACACGAGTACCAGGGGACGAAAACTGACACATATTGGAACAAGTCTCCCGATCACACGGTTGATCATACTCTGGGTTCCACATGCATGTTTTAGCTGAAGGAAGAATGCCTTAAACCTGGAGAGTTGAGACCCGTGGAATGGGTACCATGCAATATGACTTCAAAGGGTCTTCATTTGCTCACCGAACTTCTCCAATCCTATCACTGCTGCGTGTATGCCCCTGTACACACGCTTGATTCTCTTTCGGAGACATAGCAATCCATAGGTTTTAAGATACTTCCTAGTCAGGTATATTCTTAGGTGTTTAATATGGGGTGTTGAGTCCATTTCGTTGAGCAAGGAGTAGCTCTTGTCTATTCCATATTTGGCTTAAGGAACTTTATCTGTGCTCATTTCAATCTCTGGTTTTATGCAGCACCCCAACTCACCTTTCCCCTTAAGGAAGCATAAGTTGGTTTTCTAAATTTGAGACCCTGTTCTGTTTTGTAATTCAGTTCCTCTGTAGCCAAGTTTACATTCCGTGTATTAGTGATATCTTATGATGTTTCTTTTTCTGTGTGACTTATTTCAGTTACAATCATCATACCTGAATCCACTCATTATGCTGCTACGGGCCTGATGACATAGATTTCCTTGCTGAGTGATATTGCATTGTACGTAAGTACCACAACTTCTGTATCCATTTTTCTCTTTCTGCAATATAGAACTTGTACCGTAAACCAGGTTCTTGTAAACAGAGCCGTCCCAACCTTTGGGGTGGCTGTGTCTTTTTGATTTTAATTTCCCTAAGTTATAGGACCATAAGTGGAAGTGCCCTAGGCTCTGTTGCTTTGTTTTTTAGATGTTTCAGGAAACACCATACACTTCTCCGCAGTGGCTGTTGGCAATTTACATCCCGCCCATCAGCATAACAAGGCTCCCAGTTCTCCATGGCCTGTCCTGCCTTTCTGGATTTTACACTTTTTTCAGATGGCCCTTTTGACCGGGGGGAAGTGAGACTTCATTGTAGTGCAGATTTCCTTTGCAACCTTGCATGGTTGGCCAAAAAGGGCGTATGCGTTTTTTCCTGAATATATTCAGGAAAAAACGCATACGCCCTTTTTGGCCAAGTGCATCATTGTGGACGTTCTGCCTCTTTTCCTATGCTTTAAATGCAATTCCAGTCTACCTCCTGAAATCGGTTTCCTGCAATTCTGCCCCGCTTTCAAGTCCTCTTGGCAGCCTTACTTCAGTATATTTTTGGACGATAGCTGTCATTTATAACTCTGCAGGTTTGTGAATTACAGTGCCCCTGAGCTCCTTTCTTCAACTCGCTTTCTCGTGAGCTGGCCGCAACACCGCAGGATGGTTTCAGGCCCTAATCTGGTTCCGGCACGGCATGCTGAGCCTTTGGTTAATTCCTCTTCCTGGTGGGAAATGAGAGTTAAATTTGCCCGTCCAGACACCTCCAGCTAGTCTGTCATTGGTTCTCCCTATTCCTGTTCATCTTCCGCAGAAATTTCAAACTGGGCCAAACAGGAGGTTAAATGCACTGACTCTCCAAGTCGGGAGAGTGTTAGTAAAGCGTCTGGAATGTTGCACCCGAGTACCAGGGGACGAAAACTGACACATATTGGAACACGTCTCCCGATCACACGGTTGATCATACTCTGGGTTCCACATGCATGTTTTAGCTGAAGGAAGAATGCCTTAAACCTGGAGAGTTGAGACCCGTGGAATGGGTACCATGCAATATGACTTCAAAGGGTCTTCATTTGCTCACCGAACTTCTCCAATCCTATCACTGCTGCGTTTATGCCCCTGTACACACGCTTGATTCTCTTTCGGAGACATAGCAATCCATAGGTTTTAAGATACTTCCTAGTCAGGTATATTCTTAGGTGTTTAATATGGTGTGTTGAGTCCATTTTGTTGAGCAAGGAGTAGCTCTTGTCTATTACATATTTGGCTTAAGGAACTTTATCTGTGCTCATTTCAATCTCTGGTTTTATGCAGCACCCCAACTCACCTTTCCCCTTAAGGAAGCATAAGTTGGTTTTCTAAATTTGAGACCCTGTTTTGTTTTGTAATTCAGTTTCTCTGTAGCCAAGTTTACATTCCGTGTATTAGTGACATCTTATGAGGTTTCTTTTTCTGTGTGACTTATTTCAGTTAGAATCATCATACCTGAATCCACTCATTATGGTGCTACGGGCCTGATGACATAGATTTCATTGCTGAGTGATATTGCATTGTACGTAATTACCACAACTTCTTTATCCATTTTTCACTTTCTGCGATATAGAACTTGTACCGTAAACCAGGTTCTTGTAAACAGAGCCGTCCCAAACTGTGGGGTGGCTGTGTCTTTTTGATTTTAATTTCCCTAAGCTATAGGACCATAAGTGGAAGTGCCCTAGGCTCTGTTGCTTTGTTTTTTAGATGTTTCAGGAAACACCATACACTTCTCCCGAGTGGCTGTTGGCAATTTACATCCCGCCCATCAGCATAACAAGGCTCCCAGTTCTCCATGGCCTGTCCTGCCTTTCTGGATTTTACACTTTTTTCAGATGGCCCTTTTGACCGGGGGGAAGTGAGACTTCATTGTAGTGCAGATTTCCTTTGCAAGCTTGCTTGGTTGGCCAAAAAGGGCGTATGCGTTTTTTCCTGAATATATTCAGGAAAAAACGCATACGCCCTTTTTGGCCAAGTGCATCATTGTGGACGTTCTGCCTCTTTTCCTATGCTTTAAATGCAATTCCAGTCTACCTCCTGAAATCGGTTTCCTGCAATTCTGCCCCGCTTTCAAGTCCTCTTGGCAGCCTTACTTCAGTATATTTTTGGACGATAGCTGTCATTTATAACTCTGCAGGTTTGTGAATTACAGTGCCCCTGAGCTCCTTTCTTCAACTCGCTTTCTCGTGAGCTGGCCGCAACACCGCAGGATGGTTTCAGGCCCTAATCTGGTTCCGGCACGGCACGCTGAGCCTTTGGTTAATTCCTCTTCCTGGTGGGAAATGAGAGTTAAATTTGCCCGTCCAGACACCTCCAGCTAGTCTGTCATTGGTTCTCCCTATTCGTGTTCATCTTCCGCAGAAATTGCAAACTGGGCCAAACAGGAGGTTAAAGGCACTGACTATCCAAGTCGGGAGAGTGTTAGTAAAGCGTCTGGAATGTTGCACACGAGTACCAGGGGACGAAAACTGACACATATTGGAACAAGTCTCCCGATCACACGGTTGATCATACTCTGGGTTCCACATGCATGTTTTAGCTGAAGGAAGAATGCCTTAAACCTGGAGAGTTGAGACCCGTGGAATGGGTACCATGCAATATGACTTCAAAGGGTCTTCATTTGCTCACCGAACTTCTCCAATCCTATCACTGCTGCGTGTATGCCCCTGTACACACGCTTGATTCTCTTTCGGAGACATAGCAATCCATAGGTTTTAAGATACTTCCTAGTCAGGTATATTCTTAGGTGTTTAATATGGGGTGTTGAGTCCATTTCGTTGAGCAAGGAGTAGCTCTTGTCTATTCCATATTTGGCTTAAGGAACTTTATCTGTGCTCATTTCAATCTCTGGTTTTATGCAGCACCCCAACTCACCTTTCCCCTTAAGGAAGCATAAGTTGGTTTTCTAAATTTGAGACCCTGTTCTGTTTTGTAATTCAGTTCCTCTGTAGCCAAGTTTACATTCCGTGTATTAGTGATATCTTATGATGTTTCTTTTTCTGTGTGACTTATTTCAGTTACAATCATCATACCTGAATCCACTCATTATGCTGCTACGGGCCTGATGACATAGATTTCCTTGCTGAGTGATATTGCATTGTACGTAAGTACCACAACTTCTGTATCCATTTTTCTCTTTCTGCAATATAGAACTTGTACCGTAAACCAGGTTCTTGTAAACAGAGCCGTCCCAACCTTTGGGGTGGCTGTGTCTTTTTGATTTTAATTTCCCTAAGTTATAGGACCATAAGTGGAAGTGCCCTAGGCTCTGTTGCTTTGTTTTTTAGATGTTTCAGGAAACACCATACACTTCTCCGCAGTGGCTGTTGGCAATTTACATCCCGCCCATCAGCATAACAAGGCTCCCAGTTCTCCATGGCCTGTCCTGCCTTTCTGGATTTTACACTTTTTTCAGATGGCCCTTTTGACCGGGGGGAAGTGAGACTTCATTGTAGTGCAGATTTCCTTTGCAACCTTGCATGGTTGGCCAAAAAGGGCGTATGCGTTTTTTCCTGAATATATTCAGGAAAAAACGCATACGCCCTTTTTGGCCAAGTGCATCATTGTGGACGTTCTGCCTCTTTTCCTATGCTTTAAATGCAATTCCAGTCTACCTCCTGAAATCGGTTTCCTGCAATTCTGCCCCGCTTTCAAGTCCTCTTGGCAGCCTTACTTCAGTATATTTTTGGACGATAGCTGTCATTTATAACTCTGCAGGTTTGTGAATTACAGTGCCCCTGAGCTCCTTTCTTCAACTCGCTTTCTCGTGAGCTGGCCGCAACACCGCAGGATGGTTTCAGGCCCTAATCTGGTTCCGGCACGGCATGCTGAGCCTTTGGTTAATTCCTCTTCCTGGTGGGAAATGAGAGTTAAATTTGCCCGTCCAGACACCTCCAGCTAGTCTGTCATTGGTTCTCCCTATTCCTGTTCATCTTCCGCAGAAATTTCAAACTGGGCCAAACAGGAGGTTAAATGCACTGACTCTCCAAGTCGGGAGAGTGTTAGTAAAGCGTCTGGAATGTTGCACCCGAGTACCAGGGGACGAAAACTGACACATATTGGAACACGTCTCCCGATCACACGGTTGATCATACTCTGGGTTCCACATGCATGTTTTAGCTGAAGGAAGAATGCCTTAAACCTGGAGAGTTGAGACCCGTGGAATGGGTACCATGCAATATGACTTCAAAGGGTCTTCATTTGCTCACCGAACTTCTCCAATCCTATCACTGCTGCGTTTATGCCCCTGTACACACGCTTGATTCTCTTTCGGAGACATAGCAATCCATAGGTTTTAAGATACTTCCTAGTCAGGTATATTCTTAGGTGTTTAATATGGTGTGTTGAGTCCATTTTGTTGAGCAAGGAGTAGCTCTTGTCTATTACATATTTGGCTTAAGGAACTTTATCTGTGCTCATTTCAATCTCTGGTTTTATGCAGCACCCCAACTCACCTTTCCCCTTAAGGAAGCATAAGTTGGTTTTCTAAATTTGAGACCCTGTTTTGTTTTGTAATTCAGTTTCTCTGTAGCCAAGTTTACATTCCGTGTATTAGTGACATCTTATGAGGTTTCTTTTTCTGTGTGACTTATTTCAGTTAGAATCATCATACCTGAATCCACTCATTATGGTGCTACGGGCCTGATGACATAGATTTCATTGCTCAGTGATATTGCATTGTACGTAATTACCACAACTTCTTTATCCATTTTTCACTTTCTGCGATATAGAACTTGTACCGTAAACCAGGTTCTTGTAAACAGAGCCGTCCCAAACTGTGGGGTGGCTGTGTCTTTTTGATTTTAATTTCCCTAAGCTATAGGACCATAAGTGGAAGTGCCCTAGGCTCTGTTGCTTTGTTTTTTAGATGTTTCAGGAAACACCATACACTTCTCCCGAGTGGCTGTTGGCAATTTACATCCCGCCCATCAGCATAACAAGGCTCCCAGTTCTCCATGGCCTGTCCTGCCTTTCTGGATTTTACACTTTTTTCAGATGGCCCTTTTGACCGGGGGGAAGTGAGACTTCATTTTAGTGCAGATTTCTTTGCAAGCTTGCTTGGTTGGCCAAAAAGGGCGTATGCGTTTTTTCCTGAATATAGTCAGGAAAAAACGCATACGCCCTTTTTGGCCAAGTGCATCATTGTGGACGTTCTGCCTCTTTTCCTATGCTTTAAATGCAATTCCAGTCTACCTCCTGAAATCGGTTTCCTGCAATTTTGCCCCGCTTTCAAGTCCTCTTGGCAGCCTTACTTCAGTATATTTTTGGACGATAGCTGTCATTTATAACTCTGCAGGTTTGTGAATTACAGTGCCCCTGAGCTCCTTTCTTCAACTCGCTTTCTTGTGAGCTGGCTGCAACACCGCAGGATGGTTTCAGGCCCTAATCTGGTTCCGGCACAGCACGCTGAGCCTTTGGTTAATTCCTCTTCCTGGTGGGAAATGAGAGTTAAATTTGCCCGTCCAGACACCTCCAGCTAGTCTGTCATTGGTTCTCCCTATTCGTGTTCATCTTCCGCAGAAATTGCAAACTGGGCCAAACGGGAGGTTAAAGGCACTGACTCTCCAAGTCGGGAGAGTGTTAGTAAAGCGTCTGGAATGTTGCACCCGAGTACCAGGGGACGAAAACTGACACATATTGGAACACGTCTCCCGATCACACGGTTGATCATACTCTGGGTTCCACATGCATGTTTTAGCTGAAGGAAGAATGCCTTAAACCTTGAGAGTTGAGACCCGTGGAATGGGTACCATGCAATATGACTTCAAAGGGTCTTCATTTGCTCACCGAACTTCTCCAATCCTATCACTGCTGCGTTTATGCCCCTGTACACACGCTTGATTCTCTTTCGGAGACATAGCAATCCATAGGTTTTAAGATACTTCCTAGTCAGGTATATTCTTAGGTGTTTAATATGGGGTGTTGAGTCCATTTCGTTGAGCAAGGAGTAGCTCTTGTCTATTCCATATTTGGCTTAAGGAACTTTATCTGTGCTCATTTCAATCTCTGGTTTTATGCAGCACCCCAACTCACCTTTCCCTTTAAGGAAGCATAAGTTGGTTTTCTAAATTTGAGACCCTGTTCTGTTTTGTAATTCAGTTCCTGTGTAGCCAAGTTTACATTCCGTGTATTAGTGATATCTTATGATGTTTCTTTTTCTGTGTGACTTATTTCAGTTAGAATCATCATACCTGAATCCACTCATTATGCTGCTACGGGCCTGATGACATAGATTTCATTGCTGAGTGATATTGCATTGTACGTAAGTACCACAACTTCTTTATCCATTTTTCACTTTCTGCGATATTGAACTTGTACCGTAAACCAGGTTCTTGTAAACAGAGCCGTCCCAACCTTTGGGGTGGCTGTGTCTTTTGATTTTAATTTCCCTAAGCTATAGGACCATAAGTGGAAGTGCCCTAGGCTCTGTTGCTTTGTTTTTTAGATGTTTCAGGAAACACCATACACTTCTCCCGAGTGGCTGTTGGCAATTGACATCCCGCCCATCAGCATAACAAGGCTCCCAGTTCTCCATGGCCTGTCCTGCCTTTCTGGATTTTACACTTTTTTCAGATGGCCCTTTTGACCGGGGGGAAGTGAGACTTCATTGTAGTGCAGATTTCCTTTGCAAGCTTGCTTGGTTGGCCAAAAAGGGCGTATGCGTTTTTTCCTGAATATATTCAGGAAAAAACGCATACGCCCTTTTTGGCCAAGTGCATCATTGTGGACGTTCTGCCTCTTTTCCTATGCTTTAAATGCAATTCCAGTCTACCTCCTGAAATCGGTTTCCTGCAATTCTGCCCCGCTTTCAAGTCCTCTTGGCAGCCTTACTTCAGTATATTTTTGGACGATAGCTGTCATTTATAACTCTGCAGGTTTGTGAATTACAGTGCCCCTGAGCTCCTTTCTTCAAGTCGCTTTCTCGTGAGCTGGCCGCAACACCGCAGGATGGCTTCAGGCCCTAATCTGGTTCCGGCACGGCACGCTGAGCCTTTGGTTAATTCCTCTTCCTGGTGGGAAATGAGAGTTAAATTTGCCCGTCCAGACACCTCCAGCTAGTCTGTCATTGGTTCTCCCTATTCCTGTTCATCTTCCGCAGAAATTTCAAACTGGGCCAAACAGGAGGTTAAATGCACTGACTCTCCAAGTCGGGAGAGTGTTAGTAAAGCGTCTGGAATGTTGCACCCGAGTACCAGGGGACGAAAACTGACACATATTGGAACACGTCTCCCGATCACACGGTTGATCATACTCTGGGTTCCACATGCATGTTTTAGCTGAAGGAAGAATGCCTTAAACCTGGAGAGTTGAGACCCGTGGAATGGGTACCATGCAATATGACTTCAAAGGGTCTTCATTTGCTCACCGAACTTCTCCAATCCTATCACTGCTGCGTTTATGCCCCTGTACACACGCTTGATTCTCTTTCGGAGACATAGCAATCCATAGGTTTTAAGATACTTCCTAGTCAGGTATATTCTTAGGTGTTTAATATGGTGTGTTGAGTCCATTTTGTTGAGCAAGGAGTAGCTCTTGTCTATTCCATATTTGGCTTAAGGAACTTTATCTGTGCTCATTTCAATCTCTGGTTTTATGCAGCACCCCAACTCACCTTTCCCCTTAAGGAAGCATAAGTTGGTTTTCTAAATTTGAGACCCTGTTTTGTTTTGTAATTCAGTTTCTCTGTAGCCAAGTTTACATTCCGTGTATTAGTGACATCTTATGAGGTTTCTTTTTCTGTGTGACTTATTTCAGTTAGAATCATCATACCTGAATCCACTCATTATGGTGCTACGGGCCTGATGACATAGATTTCATTGCTGAGTGATATTGCATTGTACGTAATTACCACAACTTCTTTATCCATTTTTCACTTTCTGCGATATAGAACTTGTACCGTAAACCAGGTTCTTGTAAACAGAGCCGTCCCAAACTGTGGGGTGGCTGTGTCTTTTTGATTTTAATTTCCCTAAGCTATAGGACCATAAGTGGAAGTGCCCTAGGCTCTGTTGCTTTGTTTTTTAGATGTTTCAGGAAACACCATACACTTCTCCCGAGTGGCTGTTGGCAATTTACATCCCGCCCATCAGCATAACAAGGCTCCCAGTTCTCCATGGCCTGTCCTGCCTTTCTGGATTTTACACTTTTTTCAGATGGCCCTTTTGACCGGGGGGAAGTGAGACTTCATTTTAGTGCAGATTTCTTTGCAAGCTTGCTTGGTTGGCCAAAAAGGGCGTATGCGTTTTTTCCTGAATATAGTCAGGAAAAAACGCATACGCCCTTTTTGGCCAAGTGCATCATTGTGGACGTTCTGCCTCTTTTCCTATGCTTTAAATGCAATTCCAGTCTACCTCCTGAAATCGGTTTCCTGCAATTCTGCCCCGCTTTCAAGTCCTCTTGGCAGCCTTACTTCAGTATATTTTTGGACGATAGCTGTCATTTATAACTCTGCAGGTTTGTGAATTACAGTGCCCCTGAGCTCCTTTCTTCAACTCGCTTTCTTGTGAGCTGGCTGCAACACCGCAGGATGGTTTCAGGCCCTAATCTGGTTCCGGCACAGCACGCTGAGCCTTTGGTTAATTCCTCTTCCTGGTGGGAAATGAGAGTTAAATTTGCCCGTCCAGACACCTCCAGCTAGTCTGTCATTGGTTCTCCCTATTCGTGTTCATCTTCCGCAGAAATTGCAAACTGGGCCAAACGGGAGGTTAAAGGCACTGACTCTCCAAGTCGGGAGAGTGTTAGTAAAGCGTCTGGAATGTTGCACCCGAGTACCAGGGGACGAAAACTGACACATATTGGAACACGTCTCCCGATCACACGGTTGATCATACTCTGGGTTCCACATGCATGTTTTAGCTGAAGGAAGAATGCCTTAAACCTTGAGAGTTGAGACCCGTGGAATGGGTACCATGCAATATGACTTCAAAGGGTCTTCATTTGCTCACCGAACTTCTCCAATCCTATCACTGCTGCGTTTATGCCCCTGTACACACGCTTGATTCTCTTTCGGAGACATAGCAATCCATAGGTTTTAAGATACTTCCTAGTCAGTTACACTCTTAGGCATTTAATATGGGGTGTTGAGTCCATTTCGTTGAGCAAGGAGTAGCTCTTGTCTATTCCATATTTGGCTTAAGGAACTTTATCTGTGCTCATTTCAATCTCTGGTTTTATGCAGCACCCCAACTCACCTTTCCCCTTAAGCAAGCATAAGTTGGTTTTCTAAATTTGAGACCCTGTTCTGTTTTGTAATTCAGTTCCTGTGTAGCCTAGGTTACATTCCGTGTATTAGTGATATCTTATGATGTTTCTTTTTCTGTGTGACTTATTTCAGTTAGAATCATCGTACCTGAATCCACTCATTATGCTGCTACGGGCCTGATGACATAGATTTCATTGCTGAGTGATATTGCATTGTACGTAAGTACCACAACTTCTTTATCCATTTTTCACTTTCTGCGATATTGAACTTGTACCGTAAACCAGGTTCTTGTAAACAGAGCCGTCCCAACCTTTGGGGTGGCTGTGTCTTTTGATTTTAATTTCCCTAAGCTATAGGACCATAAGTGGAAGTGCCCTAGGCTCTGTTGCTTTGTTTTTTAGATGTTTCAGGAAACACCATACACTTCTCCCGAGTGGCTGTTGGCAATTTACATCCCGCCCATCAGCATAACAAGGCTCCCAGTTCTCCATGGCCTGTCCTGCCTTTCTGGATTTTACACTTTTTTCAGATGGCCCTTTTGACCGGGGGGAAGTGAGATTTCATTGTAGTGCAGAGTTCCTTTGCAAGCTTGCTTGGTTGGCCAAAAAGGGCGTATGCGTTTTTTCCTGAATATATTCAGGAAAAAACGCATACGCCCTTTTTGGCCAAGTGCATCATTGTGGACGTTCTGCCTCTTTTCCTATGCTTTAAATGCAATTCCAGTCTACCTCCTGAAATCGGTTTCCTGCAATTCTGCCCCGCTTTCATGTCCTCTTGGCAACCTTACTTCAGTATATTTTTGGACGATAGCTGTCATTTATAACTCTGCAGGTTTGTGAATTACAGTGCCCCGGAGCTCCTTTCTTCAACTCGCTTTCTCGTGAGCTGGCCGCAACACCGCAGGATGGCTTCAGGCCCTAATCCGGTTCCGGCACGGCACGCTGAGCCTTTGGTTAATTCCTCTTCCTGGTGGGAAATGAGAGTTAAATTTGCCCATCCAGACACCTCCAGCTAGTCTGTCATTGGTTCTCCCTATTCCTGTTCATCTTCCGCAGAAATTGCAAACTGGGCCAAACAGGAGGTTAAAGGAACTGACTCTCCAAGTCGGGAGAGTGTTAGTAAAGCGTCTGGAATGTTGCACCCGAGTACCAGGGGACGAAAACTGACACATATTGGAACACGTCTCCCGATCACACGGTTGATCATACTCTGGGTTCCACATGCATGTTTTAGCTGAAGGAAGAATACCTTAAACCTGGAGAGTTGAGACCCGTGGAATGGGTACCATGCAATATGACTTCCAAGGGTCTTCATTTGCTCACCGAACTTCTCCAATCCTATCACTGCTGCGTTTATGCCCCTGTACACACGCTTGATTCTCTTTCGGAGACATAGCAATCCATAGGTTTTAAGATACTTCCTAGTCAGGTATATTCTTAGGTGTTTAATATGGGGTGTTGAGTCCATTTCGTTGAGCAAGGAGTAGCTCTTGTCTATTCCATATTTGGCTTAAGGAACTTTATCTGTGCTCATTTCAATCTCTGGTTTTATGCAGCACCCCAACTCACCTTTCCCCTTAAGGAAGCATAAGTTGGTTTTCTAAATTTGAGACCCTGTTCTGTTTTGTAATTCAGTTC
Organism: Lagenorhynchus albirostris; assembly: GCF_949774975.1. Lineage (NCBI taxonomy): Eukaryota > Metazoa > Chordata > Mammalia > Artiodactyla > Delphinidae > Lagenorhynchus > Lagenorhynchus albirostris. Next base: position 164,612 of record NW_026783555.1, on the reverse strand, counting down.
CTCTGTAGCCAAGTTTACATTCCGTGTATTAGTGATATCTTATGAGGTTTCTTTTTCTGTGTGACTTATTTCAGTTAGAATCATCATACCTGAATCCACTCATTATGCTGCTACCGGCCTGATGACATAGATTTCATTGCTGAGTGATACTGCATTGTACGTAAGTACCACAACTTCTTTATCCATTTTTCACTTTCTGCGATATTGAACTTGTACAGTAAACCAGGTTCTTGTAAACAGAGCCGTCCCAACCTTTGGGGTGGCTGTGTCTTTTTGATTTTAATTTCCCTAAGCTATAGGACCATAAGTGGAAGTGCCCTAGGCTCTGTTGCTTTGTTTTTTAGATGTTTCAGGAAACACCATACACTTCTCCCGAGTGGCTGTTGGCAATTTACATCCCGCCCATCAGCATAACAAGGCTCCCAGTTCTCCATGGCCTGTCCTGCCTTTCTGGATTTTACACTTTTTTCAGATGGCCCTTTTGACCGGGGGGAAGTGAGACTTCATTGTAGTGCAGATTTCCTTTGCAAGCTTGCTTGGTTGGCCAAAAAGGGCGTATGCGTTTTTTCCTGAATATATTCAGGAAAAAACGCATACGCCCTTTTTGGCCAAGTGCATCATTGTGGACGTTCTGCCTCTTTTCCTATGCTTTAAATGCAATTCCAGTCTACCTCCTGAAATCGGTTTCCTGCAATTCTGCCCCGCTTTCAAGTCCTCTTGGCAGCCTTACTTCAGTATATTTTTGGACGATAGCTGTCATTTATAACTCTGCAGTTTTGTGAATTACAGTGCCCCTGAGCTCCTTTCTTCAACTCGCTTTCTCGTGAGCTGGCCGCAACACCGCAGGATTGCTTCAGGCCCTAATCTGGTTCCGGCATGGCACGCTTAGCCTTTGGTTAATTCCTCTTCCTGGTGCGAAATGACAGTTAAATTTGCCCGTCCAGACACCTCCAGCTAGTCTGTCATTGGTTCTGCCTATTCCTGTTCATCTTCCGCAGAAATTGCAAACTGGGCCAAACAGGAGGTTAAAGGCACTGACTCTCCAAGCCGGGAGAGTGTTAGTAAAGCGTCTGGAATGTTGCACCCGAGTACCAGGGGACGAAAACTGAGACATATTGGAACACGTCTCCCGATCACACGGTTGATCATACTCTGGGTTCCACATGCATGTTTTAGCTGAAGGAAGAATACCTTAAACCTGGAGAGTTGAGACCCGTGGAATGGGTACCATGCAATATGACTTCAAAGGGTCTTCATTTGCTCACCGAACCTCTCCAATCCTATCACTGCTGCGTTTATGCCCCTGCACACACGCTTGATTCTCTTTCGGAGACATAGCAATCCATAGGTTTTAAGATACTTCCTAGTCAGGTACATTCTTAGGTGTTTAATATGGGGTGTTGAATCCATTTCGTTGAGCAAGGAGTAGCTCTTGTCTATTCCATATTTGGCTTAAGGAACTTTATCTGTGCTCATTTCAATCTCTGGTTTTATGCAGCACCCCAACTCACCTTTCCCCTTAAGCAAGCATAAGTTGGTTTTCCAAATTTGAGACCCTGTTCTGTTTTGTAATTCAGTTCCTGTGTAGCCAAGTTTACATTCCGTGTATTAGTGATATCTTATGATGTTTCTTTTTCTGTGTGACTTATTTCAGTTAGAATCATCATACCTGAATCCACTCATTATGCTGCTACGGGCCTGATGACATAGATTTCCTTGCTGAGTGATACTGCATTGTACGTAAGTACCACAACTTCTTTATCCATTTTTCACTTTCTGCGATATTGAACTTGTACCGTAAACCAGGTTCTTGTAAACAGAGCCGTCCCAACCTTTGGGGTGGCTGTGTCTTTTTGATTTTAATTTCCCTAAGCTATAGGACCATAAGTGGAAGTGCCCTAGGCTCTGTTGCTTTGTTTTTTAGATGTTTCAGGAAACACCATACACTTCTCCCGAGTGGCTGTTGGCAATTTACATCCCGCCCATCAGCATAACAAGGCTCCCAGTTCTCCATGGCCTGTCCTGCCTTTCTGGATTTTACACTTTTTTCAGATGGCCCTTTTGACCGGGGGGAAGTGAGACTTCATTGTAGTCCAGATTTCCTTTGCAAGCTTGCTTGGTTGGCCAAAAAGGGCGTATGCGTTTTTTCCTGAATATATTCAGGAAAAAACGCATACGCCCTTTTTGGCCAAGTGCATCATTGTGGACGTTCTGCCTCTTTTCCTATGCTTTAAATGCAATTCCAGTCTATCTCCTGAAATCGGTTTCCTGCAATTCTGCCCCGCTTTCAAGTCCTCTTGGCAGCCTTACTTCAGTATATTTTTGGACGATAGCTGTCATTTATAACTCTGCAGGTTTGTGAATTACAGTGCCCCTGAGCTCCTTTCTTCAACTCGCTTTCTTGTGAGCTGGCCACAACACCGCAGGATGGCTTCAGGCCCTAATCTGGTTCCGGCACGGCACGCTGAGCCTTTGGTTAATTCCTCTTCCTGGTGGGAAATGAGAGTTAAATTTGCCCGTCCAGACACCTCCAGCTAGTCTGTCATTGGTTCTGCCTATTCCTGTTCATCTTCCGCAGAAATTGCAAACTGGGCCAAACAGGAGGTTAAAGGCACTGACTCTCCAAGTCGGGAGAGTGTTAGTAAAGCGTCTGGAATGTTGCACCCGAGTTCCAGGGGACGAAAACTGAGACATATTGGAACACGTCTCCCGATCACACGGTTGATCATACTCTGGGTTCCACATGCATGTTTTAGCTGAAGGAAGAATACCTTAAACCTGGAGAGTTGAGACCCGTGGAATGGGTACCATGCAATATGACTTCAAAGGGTCTTCATTTGCTCACCGAACCTCTCCAATCCTATCACTGCTGCGTTTATGCCCCTGTACACACACTTGATTCTCTTTCAGAGACATAGCAATCCATAGGTTTTAAGATACTTCCTAGTCAGGTACACTCTTAGGCATTTAATATGGGGTGTTGAGTCCATTTCGTTGAGCAAGGAGTAGCTCTTGTCTATTCCATATTTGGCTTAAGGAAATTTATCTGTGCTCATTTCAATCTCTGGTTTTATGCAGCACCCCAACTCACCTTTCCCCTTAAGCAAGCATAAGTTGGGTTTCTAAATTTGAGACCCTGTTCTGTTTTGTAATTCAGTTCCTGTGTAGCCAAGGTTACATTCCGTGTATTAGTGATATCTTATGATGTTTCTTTTCCTGTGTGACTTATTTCAGTTAGAATCATCATACCTGAATCCACTCATTATGCTGCTACGGGGCTGATGACATAGATTTCATTGCTGAGTGATATTGCATTGTACGTAAGTACCACAACTTCTTTATCCATTTTTCACTTTCTGCGATATTGAACTTGTACCGTAAACCAGGTTCTTGTAAACAGAGCCGTCCCAACCTTTGGGGTGGCTGTGTCTTTTGATTTTAATTTCCCTAAGCTATAGGACCATAAGTGGAAATGCCCTAGGCTCTGTTGCTTTGTTTTTTAGATGTTTCAGGAAACACCATACACTTCTTCCGAGTGGCTGTTGGCAATTTACATCCCGCCCATCAGCATAACAAGGCTCCCAGTTCTCCATGGCCTGGCCTGCCTTTCTGGATTTTACACTTTTTTCAGATGGCCCTTTTGACCGGGGGGAAGTGAGACTTCATTGTAGTGCAGATTTCCTTTGCAAGCTTGCTTGGTTGGCCAAAAAGGGCGTATGCGTTTTTTCCTGAATATATTCAGGAAAAAACGCATACGCCCTTTTTGGCCAAGTGCATCATTGTGGACGTTCTGCCTCTTTTCCTATGCTTTAAATGCAATTCCAGTCTACCTCCTGAAATCGGTTTCCTGCAATTCTGCCCCGCTTTCAAGTCCTCTTGGCAGCCTTACTTCAGTATATTTTTGGACGATAGCTGTCATTTATAACTCTGCAGGTTTGTGAATTACAGTGCCCCTGAGCTCCTTTCTTCAACTCGCTTTCTCGTGAGCTGGCCGCAACACCGCAGGATTGCTTCAGGCCCTAATCTGGTTCCGGCACGGAACGCTTAGCCTTTGGTTAATTCCTCTTCCTGGTGCGAAATGAGAGTTAAATTTGCCCGTCCAGACACCTCCAGCTAGTCTGTCATTGGTTCTGCCTATTCCTGTTCATCTTCCACAGAAATTGCAAACTGGGCCAAACAGGAGGTTAAAGGCACTGACTCTCCAAGTCGGGAGAGTGTTAGTAAAGCGTCTGGAATGTTGCACCCGAGTACCAGGGGACGAAAACTGAGACATATTGGAACACGTCTCCCGATCACACGGTTGATCATACTCTGGGTTCCACATGCATGTTTTAGCTGAAGGAAGAATACCTTAAACCTGGAGAGTTGAGACCCGTGGAATGGGTACCATGCAATATGACTTCAAAGGGTCTTCATTTGCTCACCGAACCTCTCCAATCCTATCACTGCTGCGTTTATGCCCCTGCACACACGCTTGATTCTCTTTCGGAGACATAGCAATCCATAGGTTTTAAGATACTTCCTAGTCAGGTACATTCTTAGGCGTTGAATATGGGGTGTTGAATCCATTTCGTTGAGCAAGGAGTAGCTCTTGTCTATTCCATATTTGGCTTAAGGAACTTTATCTGTGCTCATTTCAATCTCTGGTTTTATGCAGCACCCCAACTCACCTTTCCCCTTAAGCAAGCATAAGTTTGTTTTCTAAATTTGAGACCCTGTTCTGTTTTGTAATTCAGTTCCTGTGTAGCCAAGTTTACATTCCGTGTATTAGTGATATCTTATGATGTTTCTTTTTCTGTGTGACTTATTTCAGTTAGAATCATCATACCTGAATCCACTCATTATGCTGCTACGGGCCTGATGACATAGATTTCCTTGCTGAGTGATACTGCATTGTACGTAAGTACCACAACTTCTTTATCCATTTTTCACTTTCTGCGATATTGAACTTGTACCGTAAACCAGGTTCTTGTAAACAGAGCCGTCCCAACCTTTGGGGTGGCTGTGTCTTTTTGATTTTAATTTCCCTAAGCTATAGGACCATAAGTGGAAGTGCCCTAGGCTCTGTTGCTTTGTTTTTTAGATGTTTCAGGAAACACCATACACTTCTCCCGAGTGGCTGTTGGCAATTTACATCCCGCCCATCAGCATAACAAGGCTCCCAGTTCTCCATGGCCTGTCCTGCCTTTCTGGATTTTACACTTTTTTCAGATGGCCCTTTTGACCGGGGGGAAGTGAGACTTCATTGTAGTGCAGATTTCCTTTGCAAGCTTGCTTGGTTGGCCAAAAAGGGCGTATGCGTTTTTTCCTGAATATATTCAGGAAAAAACGCATACGCCCTTTTTGGCCAAGTGCATCATTGTGGACGTTCTGCCTCTTTTCCTATGCTTTAAATGCAATTCCAGTCTACCTCCTGAAATCGGTTTCCTGCAATTCTGCCCCGCTTTCAAGTCCTCTTGGCAGCCTTACTTCAGTATATTTTTGGACGATAGCTGTCATTTATAACTCTGCAGGTTTGTGAATTACAGTGCCCCTGAGCTCCTTTCTTCAACTCGCTTTCTCGTGAGCTGGCCGCAACACCGCAGGATTGCTTCAGGCCCTAATCTGGTTCCGGCATGGCACGCTTAGCCTTTGGTTAATTCCTCTTCCTGGTGCGAAATGAGAGTTAAATTTGCCCGTCCAGACACCTCCAGCTAGTCTGTCATTGGTTCTGCCTATTCCTGTTCATCTTCCGCAGAAATTGCAAACTGGGCCAAACAGGAGGTTAAAGGCACTGACTCTCCAAGCCGGGAGAGTGTTAGTAAAGCGTCTGGAATGTTGCACCCGAGTACCAGGGGACGAAAACTGAGACATATTGGAACACGTCTCCCGATCACACGGTTGATCATACTCTGGGTTCCACATGCATGTTTTAGCTGAAGGAAGAATACCTTAAACCTGGAGAGTTGAGACCCGTGGAATGGGTACCATGCAATATGACTTCAAAGGGTCTTCATTTGCTCACCGAACCTCTCCAATCCTATCACTGCTGCGTTTATGCCCCTGTACACACACTTGATTCTCTTTCAGAGACATAGCAATCCATAGGTTTTAAGATACTTCCTAGTCAGGTACACTCTTAGGCATTTAATATGGGGTGTTGAGTCCATTTCGTTGAGCAAGGAGTAGCTCTTGTCTATTCCATATTTGGCTTAAGGAACTTTATCTGTGCTCATTTCAATCTCTGGTTTTATGCAGCACCCCAACTCACCTTTCCCCTTAAGCAAGCATAAGTTTGTTTTCTAAATTTGAGACCCTGTTCTGTTTTGTAATTCAGTTCCTGTGTAGCCAAGTTTACATTCCGTGTATTAGTGATATCTTATGATGTTTCTTTTTCTGTGTGACTTATTTCAGTTAGAATCATCATACCTGAATCCACTCATTATGCTGCTACGGGCCTGATGACATAGATTTCCTTGCTGAGTGATACTGCATTGTACGTAAGTACCACAACTTCTTTATCCATTTTTCACTTTCTGCGATATTGAACTTGTACCGTAAACCAGGTTCTTGTAAACAGAGCCGTCCCAACCTTTGGGGTGGCTGTGTCTTTTTGATTTTAATTTCCCTAAGCTATAGGACCATAAGTGGAAGTGCCCTAGGCTCTGTTGCTTTGTTTTTTAGATGTTTCAGGAAACACCATACACTTCTCCCGAGTGGCTGTTGGCAATTTACATCCTGCCCATCAGCATAACACGGCTCCCAGTTCTCCATGGCCTGTCCTGCCTTTCTGGATTTTACACTTTTTTCAGATGGCCCTTTTGACCGGGGGGAAGTGAGACTTCATTGTAGTGCAGATTTCCTTTGCAAGCTTGCTTGGTTGGCCAAAAAGGGCGTATGCGTTTTTTCCTGAATATATTCAGGAAAAAACGCATACGCCCTTTTTGGCCAAGTGCATCATTGTGGACGTTCTGCCTCTTTTCCTATGCTTTAAATGCAATTCCAGTCTACCTCCTGAAATCGGTTTCCTGCAATTCTGCCCCGCTTTCAAGTCCTCTTGGCAGCCTTACTTCAGTATATTTTTGGACGATAGCTGTCATTTATAACTCTGCAGGTTTGTGAATTACAGTGCCCCTGAGCTCCTTTCTTCAACTCGCTTTCTCGTGAGCTGGCCGCAACACCGCAGGATTGCTTCAGGCCCTAATCTGGTTCCGGCATGGCACGCTTAGCCTTTGGTTAATTCCTCTTCCTGGTGCGAAATGAGAGTTAAATTTGCCCGTCCAGACACCTCCAGCTAGTCTGTCATTGGTTCTGCCTATTCCTGTTCATCTTCCGCAGAAATTGCAAACTGGGCCAAACAGGAGGTTAAAGGCACTGACTCTCCAAGCCGGGAGAGTGTTAGTAAAGCGTCTGGAATGTTGCACCCGAGTACCAGGGGACGAAAACTGAGACATATTGGAACACGTCTCCCGATCACACGGTTGATCATACTCTGGGTTCCACATGCATGTTTTAGCTGAAGGAAGAATACCTTAAACCTGGAGAGTTGAGACCCGTGGAATGGGTACCATGCAATATGACTTCAAAGGGTCTTCATTTGCTCACCGAACCTCTCCAATCCTATCACTGCTGCGTTTATGCCCCTGTACACACACTTGATTCTCTTTCAGAGACATAGCAATCCATAGGTTTTAAGATACTTCCTAGTCAGGTACACTCTTAGGCATTTAATATGGGGTGTTGAGTCCATTTCGTTGAGCAAGGAGTAGCTCTTGTCTATTCCATATTTGGCTTAAGGAACTTTATCTGTGCTCATTTCAATCTCTGGTTTTATGCAGCACCCCAACTCACCTTTCCCCTTAAGCAAGCATAAGTTTGTTTTCTAAATTTGAGACCCTGTTCTGTTTTGTAATTCAGTTCCTGTGTAGCCAAGTTTACATTCCGTGTATTAGTGATATCTTATGATGTTTCTTTTTCTGTGTGACTTATTTCAGTTAGAATCATCATACCTGAATCCACTCATTATGCTGCTACGGGCCTGATGACATAGATTTCCTTGCTGAGTGATACTGCATTGTACGTAAGTACCACAACTTCTTTATCCATTTTTCACTTTCTGCGATATTGAACTTGTACCGTAAACCAGGTTCTTGTAAACAGAGCCGTCCCAACCTTTGGGGTGGCTGTGTCTTTTTGATTTTAATTTCCCTAAGCTATAGGACCATAAGTGGAAGTGCCCTAGGCTCTGTTGCTTTGTTTTTTAGATGTTTCAGGAAACACCATACACTTCTCCCGAGTGGCTGTTGGCAATTTACATCCCGCCCATCAGCATAACAAGGCTCCCAGTTCTCCATGGCCTGTCCTGCCTTTCTGGATTTTACACTTTTTTCAGATGGCCCTTTTGACCGGGGGGAAGTGAGACTTCATTGTAGTGCAGATTTCCTTTGCAAGCTTGCTTGGTTGGCCAAAAAGGGCGTATGCGTTTTTTCCTGAATATATTCAGGAAAAAACGCATACGCCCTTTTTGGCCAAGTGCATCATTGTGGACGTTCTGCCTCTTTTCCTATGCTTTAAATGCAATTCCAGTCTACCTCCTGAAATCGGTTTCCTGCAATTCTGCCCCGCTTTCAAGTCCTCTTGGCAGCCTTACTTCAGTATATTTTTGGACGATAGCTGTCATTTATAACTCTGCAGGTTTGTGAATTACAGTGCCCCTGAGCTCCTTTCTTCAACTCGCTTTCTCGTGAGCTGGCCGCAACACCGCAGGATTGCTTCAGGCCCTAATCTGGTTCCGGCATGGCACGCTTAGCCTTTGGTTAATTCCTCTTCCTGGTGCGAAATGAGAGTTAAATTTGCCCGTCCAGACACCTCCAGCTAGTCTGTCATTGGTTCTGCCTATTCCTGTTCATCTTCCGCAGAAATTGCAAACTGGGCCAAACAGGAGGTTAAAGGCACTGACTCTCCAAGCCGGGAGAGTGTTAGTAAAGCGTCTGGAATGTTGCACCCGAGTACCAGGGGACGAAAACTGAGACATATTGGAACACGTCTCCCGATCACACGGTTGATCATACTCTGGGTTCCACATGCATGTTTTAGCTGAAGGAAGAATACCTTAAACCTGGAGAGTTGAGACCCGTGGAATGGGTACCATGCAATATGACTTCAAAGGGTCTTCATTTGCTCACCGAACCTCTCCAATCCTATCACTGCTGCGTTTATGCCCCTGTACACACACTTGATTCTCTTTCAGAGACATAGCAATCCATAGGTTTTAAGATACTTCCTAGTCAGGTACACTCTTAGGCATTTAATATGGGGTGTTGAGTCCATTTCGTTGAGCAAGGAGTAGCTCTTGTCTATTCCATATTTGGCTTAAGGAACTTTATCTGTGCTCATTTCAATCTCTGGTTTTATGCAGCACCCCAACTCACCTTTCCCCTTAAGCAAGCATAAGTTTGTTTTCTAAATTTGAGACCCTGTTCTGTTTTGTAATTCAGTTCCTGTGTAGCCAAGTTTACATTCCGTGTATTAGTGATATCTTATGATGTTTCTTTTTCTGTGTGACTTATTTCAGTTAGAATCATCATACCTGAATCCACTCATTATGCTGCTACGGGCCTGATGACATAGATTTCCTTGCTGAGTGATACTGCATTGTACGTAAGTACCACAACTTCTTTATCCATTTTTCACTTTCTGCGATATTGAACTTGTACCGTAAACCAGGTTCTTGTAAACAGAGCCGTCCCAACCTTTGGGGTGGCTGTGTCTTTTGATTTTAATTTCCCTAAGCTATAGGACCATAAGTGGAAGTGCCCTAGGCTCTGTTGCTTTGTTTTTTAGATGTTTCAGGAAACACCATACACTTCTTCCGAGTGGCTGTTGGCAATTTACATCCCGCCCATCAGCATAACAAGGCTCCCAGTTCTCCATGGCCTGTCCTGCCTTTCTGGATTTTACACTTTTTTCAGATGGCCCTTTTGACCGGGGGGAAGTGAGACTTCATTGTAGTGCAGATTTCCTTTGCAAGCTTGCTTGGTTGGCCAAAAAGGGCGTATGCGTTTTTTCCTGAATATATTCAGGAAAAAACGCATACGCCCTTTTTGGCCAAGTGCATCATTGTGGACGTTCTGCCTCTTTTCCTATGCTTTAAATGCAATTCCAGTCTACCTCCTGAAATCGGTTTCCTGCAATTCTGCCCCGCTTTCAAGTCCTCTTGGCAGCCTTACTTCAGTATATTTTTGGACGATAGCTGTCATTTATAACTCTGCAGGTTTGTGAATTACAGTGCCCCTGAGCTCCTTTCTTCAACTCGCTTTCTCGTGAGCTGGCCGCAACACCGCAGGATTGCTTCAGGCCCTAATCTGGTTCCGGCACGGCACGCTGAGCCTTTGGTTAATTCCTCTTCCTGGTGGAAAATGAGAGTTAAATTTGCCCGTCCAGACACCTCCAGCTAGTCTGTCATTGGTTCTCCCTATTCCTGTTCATCTTCCGCAGAAATTGCAAACTGGGCCAAACAGGAGGTTAAAGGCACTGACTCTCCAAGTCGGGAGAGTGTTAGTAAAGCGTCTGGAATGTTGCACCCGAGTACCAGGGGACGAAAACTGACACATATTGGAACACGTCTCCCGATCACAAGGTTGATCATACTCTGGGTTCCACATGCATGTTTTAGCTGAAGGAAGAATACCTTAAACCTGGAAAGTTGAGACCCGTGGAATGGGTACCATGCAATATGACTTCAAAGGGTCTTCATTTGCTCACCGAACCTCTCCAATCCTATTACTGCTGCGTTTATGCCCCTGTACACACGCTTGATTCTCTTTCGGAGACATAGCAATCCATAGGTTTTAAGATACTTCCTAGACAGTTACACTCTTAGGCATTTAATATGGGGTGTTGAGTCCATTTCGTTGAGCAAGGAGTAGCTCTTGTCTATTCCATATTTGGCTTAAGGAACTTTATCTGTGCTCATTTCAATCTCTGGTTTTATGCAGCACCCCAACTCACCTTTCCCCTTAAGCAAGCATAAGTTGGTTTTCTAAATTTGAGACCCTGTTCTGTTTTGTAATTCAGTTCCTGTGTAGCCAAGGTTACATTCCGTGTATTAGTGATATCTTATGATGTTTCTTTTCCTGTGTGACTTATTTCAGTTAGAATCATCATACCTGAATCCACTCATTATGCTGCTACCGGCCTGATGACAAAGATTTCATTGCTGAGTGATACTGCATTGTACGTAAGTACCACAACTTCTTTATCCATTTTTCACTTTCTGCGATATTGAACTTGTACAGTAAACCAGGTTCTTGTAAACAGAGCCGTCCCAACCTTTGGGGTGGCTGTGTCTTTTTGATTTTAATTTCCCTAAGCTATAGGACCATAAGTGGAAGTGCCCTAGGCTCTGTTGCTTTGTTTTTTAGATGTTTCAGGAAACACCATACACTTCTCCCGAGTGGCTGTTGGCAATTTACATCCCGCCCATCAGCATAACAAGGCTCCCAGTTCTCCATGGCCTGTCCTGCCTTTCTGGATTTTACACTTTTTTCAGATGGCCCTTTTGACCGGGGGGAAGTGAGACTTCATTGTAGTGCAGATTTCCTTTGCAAGCTTGCTTGGTTGGCCAAAAAGGGCGTATGCGTTTTTTCCTGAATATATTCAGGAAAAAACGCATACGCCCTTTTTGGCCAAGTGCATCATTGTGGACGTTCTGCCTCTTTTCCTATGCTTTAAATGCAATTCCAGTCTACCTCCTGAAATCGGTTTCCTGCAATTCTGCCCCGCTTTCAAGTCCTCTTGGCAGCCTTACTTCAGTATATTTTTGGACGATAGCTGTCATTTATAACTCTGCAGGTTTGTGAATTACAGTGCCCCTGAGCTCCTTTCTTCAACTCGCTTTCTCGTGAGCTGGCCGCAACACCGCAGGATTGCTTCAGGCCCTAATCTGGTTCCGGCATGGCACGCTTAGCCTTTGGTTAATTCCTCTTCCTGGTGCGAAATGAGAGTTAAATTTGCCCGTCCAGACACCTCCAGCTAGTCTGTCATTGGTTCTGCCTATTCCTGTTCATCTTCCGCAGAAATTGCAAACTGGGCCAAACAGGAGGTTAAAGGCACTGACTCTCCAAGCCGGGAGAGTGTTAGTAAAGCGTCTGGAATGTTGCACCCGAGTACCAGGGGACGAAAACTGAGACATATTGGAACACGTCTCCCGATCACACGGTTGATCATACTCTGGGTTCCACATGCATGTTTTAGCTGAAGGAAGAATACCTTAAACCTGGAGAGTTGAGACCCGTGGAATGGGTACCATGCAATATGACTTCAAAGGGTCTTCATTTGCTCACCGAACCTCTCCAATCCTATCACTGCTGCGTTTATGCCCCTGTACACACACTTGATTCTCTTTCGGAGACATAGCAATCCATAGGTTTTAAGATACTTCCTAGTCAGGTACACTCTTAGGCATTTAATATGGGGTGTTGAGTCCATTTCGTTGAGCAAGGAGTAGCTCTTGTCTATTCCATATTTGGCTTAAGGAACTTTATCTGTGCTCATTTCAATCTCTGGTTTTATGCAGCACCCCAACTCACCTTTCCCCTTAAGCAAGCATAAGTTTGTTTTCTAAATTTGAGACCCTGTTCTGTTTTGTAATTCAGTTCCTGTGTAGCCAAGTTTACATTCCGTGTATTAGTGATATCTTATGATGTTTCTTTTTCTGTGTGACTTATTTCAGTTAGAATCATCGTACCTGAATCCACTCATTATGCTGCTACGGGCCTGATGACATAGATTTCCTTGCTGAGTGATACTGCATTGTACGTAAGTACCACAACTTCTTTATCCATTTTTCACTTTCTGCGATATTGAACTTGTACCGTAAACCAGGTTCTTGTAAACAGAGCCGTCCCAACCTTTGGGGTGGCTGTGTCTTTTTGATTTTAATTTCCCTAAGCTATAGGACCATAAGTGGAAGTGCCCTAGGCTCTGTTGCTTTGTTTTTTAGATGTTTCAGGAAACACCATACACTTCTCCCGAGTGGCTGTTGGCAAGTTACATCCCGCCCATCAGCATAACAAGGCTCCCAGTTCTCCATGGCCTGTCCTGCCTTTCTGGATTTTACACTTTTTTCAGATGGCCCTTTTGACCGGGGGGAAGTGAGACTTCATTGTAGTGCAGATTTCCTTTGCAAGCTTGCTTGGTTGGCCAAAAAGGGCGTATGCGTTTTTTCCTGAATATATTCAGGAAAAAACGCATACGCCCTTTTTGGCCAAGTGCATCATTGTGGACGTTCTGCCTCTTTTCCTATGCTTTAAATGCAATTCCAGTCTACCTCCTGAAATCGGTTTCCTGCAATTCTGCCCCGCTTTCAAGTCCTCTTGGCAGCCTTACTTCAGTATATTTTTGGACGATAGCTGTCATTTATAACTCTGCAGGTTTGTGAATTACAGTGCCCCTGAGCTCCTTTCTTCAAGTCGCTTTCTTGTGAGCTGGCCACAACACCGCAGGATGGCTTCAGGCCCTAATCTGGTTCCGGCACGGCACGCTGAGCCTTTGGTTAATTCCTCTTCCTGGTGGGAAATGAGAGTTAAATTTGCCCGTCCAGACACCTCCAGCTAGTCTGTCATTGGTTCTGCCTATTCCTGTTCATCTTCCGCAGAAATTGCAAACTGGGCCAAACAGGAGGTTAAAGGCACTGACTCTCCAAGTCGGGAGAGTGTTAGTAAAGCGTCTGGAATGTTGCACCCGAGTACCAGGGGATGAAAACTGAGACATATTGGAACACGTCTCCCGATCACACGGTTGATCATACTCTGGGTTCCACATGCATGTTTTAGCTGAAGGAAGAATACCTTAAACCTGGAGAGTTGAGACCCCTGGAATGGGTACCATGCAATATGACTTCAAAGGGTCTTCATTTGCTCACCGAACCTCTCCAATCCTATCACTGCTGCGTTTATGCCCCTGTACACACACTTGATTCTCTTTCAGAGACATAGCAATCCATAGGTTTTAAGATACTTCCTAGTCAGGTACACTCTTAGGCATTTAATATGGGGTGTTGAGTCCATTTCGTTGAGCAAGGAGTAGCTCTTGTCTATTCCATATTTGGCTTAAGGAACTTTATCTGTGCTCATTTCAATCTCTGGTTTTATGCAGCACCCCAACTCACCTTTCCCCTTAAGCAAGCATAAGTTGGTTTTCTAAATTTGAGACCCTGTTCTGTTTTGTAATTCAGTTCCTGTGTAGCCAAGGTTACATTCCGTGTATTAGTGATATCTTATGATGTTTCTTTTCCTGTGTGACTTATTTCAGTTAGAATCATCATACCTGAATCCACTCATTATGCTGCTACGGGGCTGATGACATAGATTTCATTGCTGAGTGATATTGCATTGTACGTAAGTACCACAACTTCTTTATCCATTTTTCACTTTCTGCGATATTGAACTTGTACCGTAAACCAGGTTCTTGTAAACAGAGCCGTCCCAACCTTTGGGGTGGCTGTGTCTTTTGATTTTAATTTCCCTAAGCTATAGGACCATAAGTGGAAGTGCCCTAGGCTCTGTTGCTTTGTTTTTTAGATGTTTCAGGAAACACCATACACTTCTTCCGAGTGGCTGTTGGCAATTGACATCCCGCCCATCAGCATAACAAGGCTCCCAGTTCTCCATGGCCTGTCCTGCCTTTCTGGATTTTACACTTTTTTCAGATGGCCCTTTTGACCGGGGGGAAGTGAGACTTCATTGTAGTGCAGATTTCCTTTGCAAGCTTGCTTGGTTGGCCAAAAAGGGCGTATGCGTTTTTTCCTGAATATATTCAGGAAAAAACGCATACGCCCTTTTTGGCCAAGTGCATCATTGTGGACGTTCTGCCTCTTTTCCTATGCTTTAAATGCAATTCCAGTCTACCTCCTGAAATCGGTTTCCTGCAATTCTGCCCCGCTTTCAAGTCCTCTTGGCAGCCTTACTTCAGTATATTTTTGGACGATAGCTGTCATTTATAACTCTGCAGGTTTGTGAATTACAGTGCCCCTGAGCTCCTTTCTTCAACTCGCTTTCTCGTGAGCTGGCCGCAACACCGCAGGATGGCTTCAGGCCCTAATCTGGTTCCGGCACGGCACGCTGAGCCTTTGGTTAATTCCTCTTCCTGGTGGGAAATGAGAGTTAAATTTGCCCGTCCAGACACCTCCAGCTAGTCTGTCATTGGTTCTCCCTATTCCTGTTCATCTTCCGCAGAAATTGCAAACTGGGCCAAACAGGAGGTTAAAGGCACTGACTCTCCAAGTCGGGAGAGTGTTAGTAAAGCGTCTGGAATGTTGCACCCGAGTACCAGGGGACGAAAACTGAGACATATTGGAACACGTCTCCCGATCACACGGTTGATCATACTCTGGGTTCCACATGCATGTTTTAGCTGAAGGAAGAATACCTTAAACCTGGAGAGTTGAGACCCGTGGAATGGGTACCATGCAATATGACTTCAAAGGGTCTTCATTTGCTCACCGAACCTCTCCAATCCTATCACTGCTGCGTTTATGCCCCTGTACACACACTTGATTCTCTTTCAGACACATAGCAATCCATAGGTTTTAAGATACTTCCTAGTCAGGTACACTCTTAGGCATTTAATATGGGGTGTTGAGTCCATTTCGTTGAGCAAGGAGTAGCTCTTGTCTATTCCATATTTGGCTTAAGGAACTTTATCTGTGCTCATTTCAATCTCTGGTTTTATGCAGCACCCCAACTCACCTTTCCCCTTAAGCAAGCATAAGTTGGTTTTCTAAATTTGAGACCCTGTTCTGTTTTGTAATTCAGTTCCTGTGTAGCCAAGGTTACATTCCGTGTATTAGTGATATCTTATGATGTTTCTTTTTCTGTGTGACTTATTTCAGTTAGAATCATCATACCTGAATCCACTCATTATGCTGCTACGGGCCTGATGACATAGATTTCATTGCTGAGTGATATTGCATTGTACGTAAGTACCACAACTTCTTTATCCATTTTTTACTTTCTGCGATATTGAACTTGTACCGTAAACCAGGTTCTTGTAAACAGAGCCATCCCAACCTTTGGGGTGGCTGTGTCTTTTGATTTTAATTTCCCTAAGCTATAGGATCATAAGTGGAAGTGCCCTAGGCTCTGTTGCTCTGTTTTTTAGATGTTTCAGGAAACACCATACACTTCTCCCGAGTGGCTGTTGGCAATTTACATCCCGCCCATCAGCATAACAAGGCTCCCAGTTCTCCATGGCCTGTCCTGCCTTTCTGGATTTTACACTTTTTTCAGATGGCCCTTTTGACCGGGGGGAAGTGAGACTTCATTGTAGTGCAGATTTCCTTTGCAAGCTTGCTTGGTTGGCCAAAAAGGGCGTATGCGTTTTTTCCTGAATATATTCAGGAAAAAACGCATACGCCCTTTTTGGCCAAGTGCATCATTGTGGACGTTCTGCCTCTTTTCCTATGCTTTCAATGCAATTCCAGTCTACCTCCTGAAATCGGTTTCCTGCAATTCTGCCCCGCTTTCAAGTCCTCTTGGCAGCCTTACTTCAGTATATTTTTGGACGATAGCTGTCATTTATAACTCTGCAGGTTTGTGAATTACAGTGCCCCTGAGCTCCTTTCTTCAACTCCCTTTCTCGTGAGCTGGCCGCAACACCGCAGGATGGCTTCAGGCCCTAATCTGGTTCCGGCACGGCACGCTGAGCCTTTGGTTAATTCCTCTTCCTGGTGGGAAATGAGAGTTAAATTTGCCCGTCCAGACACCTCCAGCTAGTCTGTCATTGGTTCTGCCTATTCCTGTTCATCTTCCGCAGAAATTGCAAACTGGGCCAAACAGGAGGTTAAAGGCACTGACTCTCCAAGTCGGGAGAGTGTTAGTAAAGCGTCTGGAATGTTGCACCCGAGTACCAGGGGACGAAAACTGACACATATTGGAACACGTCTCCCGATCACACGGTTGATCATACTCTGGGTTCCACATGCATGTTTTAGCTGAAGGAAGAATACCTTAAACCTGGAGAGTTGAGACCCGTGGAATGGGTTCCATGCAATATGACTTCAAAGGGTCTTCATTTGCTCACCGAACCTCTCCAGTCCTATCACTGCTGCGTTTATGCCCCTGTACACACGCTTGATTCTCTTTCGGAGACATAGCAATCCATAGGTTTTAAGATACTTCCTAGTCAGGTACACTCTTAGGCATTTAATATGGGGTGTTGAGTCCATTTTGTTGAGCAAGGAGTAGCTCTTGTCTATTCCATATTTGGCTTAAGGAACTTTATCTGTGCTCATTTCAATCTCTGGTTTTATGCAGCACCCCAACTCACCTTTCCCCTTAAGCAAGCATAAGTTGGTTTTCTAAATTTGAGACCCTGTTCTGTTTCGTAATTCAGTTCCTGTGTAGCCAAGTTTACATTCCGTGTATTAGTGATATCTTATGATGTTTCTTTTCCTGTGTGACTTATTTCAGTTAGAATCATCATACCTGAATCCACTCATTATGCTGCTACGGGCCTGATGACATAGATTTCATTGCTGAGTGATACTGCATTGTACGTAAGTACCACAACTTCTTTATCCATTTTTCACTTTCTGCGATATTGAACTTGTACCGTAAACCAGGTTCTTGTAAACAGAGCCGTCCCAACCTTTGGGGTGGCTGTGTCTTTTTTATTTTAATTTCCCTAAGCTATAGGACCATAAGTGGAAGTGCCCTAGGCTCTGTTGCTTTGTTTTTTAGATGTTTCAGGAAACACCATACACTTCTCCCGAGTGGCTGTTGGCAATTTACATCCCGCCCATCAGCATAACAAGGCTCCCAGTTCTCCATGGCCTGTCCTGCCTTTCTGGATTTTACACTTTTTTCAGATGGTCCTTTTGACCGGGGGGAAGTGAGACTTCATTGTAGTGCAGATTTCCTTTGCAAGCTTGCTTGGTTGGCCAAAAAGGGCGTATGCATTTTTTCCTGAATATATTCAGGAAAAAACGCATACGCCCTTTTTGGCCAAGTGCATCATTGTGGACGTTCTGCCTCTTTTCCTATGCTTTAAATGCAATTCCAGTCTACCTCCTGAAATCGGTTTCCTGCAATTCTGCCCCGCTTTCAAGTCCTCTTGGCAGCCTTACTTCAGTATATTTTTGGACGATAGCTGTCATTTATAACTCTGCAGGTTTGTGAATTACAGTGCCCCTGAGCTCCTTTCTTCAACTCGCTTTCTCGTGAGCTGGCCGCAACACCGCAGGATGGCTTCAGGCCCTAATCTGGTTCCGGCACGGCACGCTGAGCCTTTGGTTAATTCCTCTTCCTGGTGGGAAATGAGAGTTAAATTTGCCCGTCCAGACACCTCCAGCTAGTCTGTCATTGGTTCTCCCTATTCCTGTTCATCTTCCGCAGAAATTGCAAACTGGGCCAAACAGGAGGTTAAAGGCACTGACTCTCCAAGTCGGGAGAGTGTTAGTAAAGCGTCTGGAATGTTGCACCCGAGTACCAGGGGACGAAAACTGACACATATTGGAACACGTCTCCTGATCACATGGTTGATCATACTCTGGGTTCCACATGCATGTTTTAGCTGAAGGAAGAATCCCTTAAACCTGGAGAGTTGAGACCCGTGGAATGGGTTCCATGCAATATGACTTCAAAGGGTCTTCATTTGCTCACCGAACCTCTCCAGTCCTATCACTGCTGCGTTTATGCCCCTGTACACACACTTGATTCTCTTTCAGAGACATAGCAATCCATAGGTTTTAAGATACTTCCTAGTCAGGTACACTCTTAGGCATTTAATATGGGGTGTTGAGTCCATTTCGTTGAGCAAGGAGTAGCTCTTGTCTATTCCATATTTGGCTTAAGGAACTTTATCTGTGCTCATTTCAATCTCTGGTTTTATGCAGCACCCCAACTCACCTTTCCCCTTAAGCAAGCATAAGTTGGTTTTCTAAATTTGAGACCCTGTTCTGTTTTGTAATTCAGTTCCTGTGTAGCCAAGGTTACATTCCGTGTATTAGTGATATCTTATGATGTTTCTTTTCCTGTGTGACTTATTTCAGTTAGAATCATCGTACCTGAATCCACTCATTATGCTGCTACGGGCCTGATGACATAGATTTCATTGCTGAGTGATATTGCATTGTACGTAAGTACCACAACTTCTTTATCCATTTTTCACTTTCTGCGATATTGAACTTGTACCGTAAACCAGGTTCTTGTAAACAGAGCCGTCCCAACCTTTGGGGTGGCTGTGTCTTTTGATTTTAATTTCCCTAAGCTATAGGACCATAAGTGGAAGTGCCCTAGGCTCTGTTGCTTTGTTTTTTAGATGTTTCAGGAAACACCATACACTTCTCCCGAGTGGCTGTTGGCAATTTACATCCCGCCCATCAGCATAACAAGGCTCCCAGTTCTCCATGGCCTGTCCTGCCTTTCTGGATTTTACACTTTTTTCAGATGGCCCTTTTGACCGGGGGGAAGTGAGACTTCATTGTAGTGCAGATTTCCTTTGCAAGCTTGCTTGGTTGGCCAAAAAGGGCGTATGCGTTTTTTCCTGAATATATTCAGGAAAAAACGCATACGCCCTTTTTGGCCAAGTGCATCATTGTGGACGTTCTGCCTCTTTTCCTATGCTTTAAATGCAATTCCAGTCTACCTCCTGAAATCGGTTTCCTGCAATTCTGCCCCGCTTTCAAGTCCTCTTGGCAGCCTTACTTCAGTATATTTTTGGACGATAGCTGTCATTTATAACTCTGCAGGTTTGTGAATTACAGTGCCCCTGAGCTCCTTTCTTCAACTCGCTTTCTCGTGAGCTGGCCGCAACACCGCAGGATTGCTTCAGGCCCTAATCTGGTTCCGGCATGGCACGCTTAGCCTTTGGTTAATTCCTCTTCCTGGTGGGAAATGAGAGTTAAATTTGCCCGTCCAGACACCTCCAGCTAGTCTGTCATTGGTTCTGCCTATTCCTGTTCATCTTCCGCAGAAATTGCAAACTGGGCCAAACAGGAGGTTAAAGGCACTGACTCTCCAAGTCGGGAGAGTGTTAGTAAAGCGTCTTGAATGTTGCACCCGAATACCAGGGGACGAAAACTGAGACATATTGGAACACGTCTCCCGATCACACGGTTGATCATACTCTGGGTTCCACATGCATGTTTTAGCTGAAGGAAGAATACCTTAAACCTGGAGAGTTGAGACCCGTGGAATGGGTACCATGCAATATGACTTCAAAGGGTCTTCATTTGCTCACCGAACCTCTCCAATCCTATCACTGCTGCGTTTATGCCCCTGCACACACGCTTGATTCTCTTTCGGAGACATAGCAATCCATAGGTTTTAAGATACTTCCTAGTCAGGTACACTCTTAGGCATTTAATATGGGGTGTTGAGTCCATTTTGTTGAGCAAGGAGTAGCTCTTGTCTATTCCATATTTGGCTTAAGGAACTTTATCTGTGCTCATTTCAATCTCTGGTTTTATGCAGCACCCCAACTCACCTTTCCCCTTAAGCAAGCATAAGTTGGTTTTCTAAATTTGAGACCCTGTTCTGTTTTGTAATTCAGTTCCTGTGTAGCCAAGTTTACATTCCATGTATTAGTGATATCTTATGATGTTTCTTTTCCTGTGTGACTTATTTCAGTTAGAATCATCATACCTGAATCCACTCATTATGCTGCTACGGGCCTGATGACATAGATTTCATTGCTGAGTGATACTGCATTGTATGTAAGTACCACAACTTCTTTATCCATTTTTCACTTTCTGCGATATTGAACTTGTACCGTAAACCAGGTTCTTGTAAACAGAGCCGTCCCAACCTTTGGGGTGGCTGTGTCTTTTTGATTTTAATTTCCCTAAGCTATAGGACCATAGGTGGAAGTGCCCTAGGCTCTGTTGCTTTGTTTTTTAGATGTTTCAGGAAACACCATACACTTCTCCCGAGTGGCTGTTGGCAATTTACATCCCGCCCATCAGCATAACAAGGCTCCCAGTTCTCCATGGCCTGTCCTGCCTTTCTGGATTTTACACTTTTTTCAGATGGCCCTTTTGACCGGGGGGAAGTGAGACTTCATTGTAGTGCAGATTTCCTTTGCAAGCTTGCTTGGTTGGCCAAAAAGGGCGTATGCGTTTTTTCCTGAATATATTCAGGAAAAAACGCATACGCCCTTTTTGGCCAAGTGCATCATTGTGGACGTTCTGCCTCTTTTCCTATGCTTTAAATGCAATTCCAGTCTACCTCCTGAAATCGGTTTCCTGCAATTCTGCCCCGCTTTCAAGTCCTCTTGGCAGCCTTACTTCAGTATATTTTTGGACGATAGCTGTCATTTATAACTCTGCAGGTTTGTGAATTACAGTGCCCCTGAGCTCCTTTCTTCAAGTCGCTTTCTCGTGAGCTGGCCGCAACACCGCAGGATTGCTTCAGGCCCTAATCTGGTTCCGGCACGGCACGCTGAGCCTTTGGTTAATTCCTCTTCCTGGTGGGAAATGAGAGTTAAATTTGCCCGTCCAGACACCTCCAGCTAGTCTGTCATTGGTTCTCCCTATTCCTGTTCATCTTCCGCAGAAATTGCAAACTGGGCCAAACAGGAGGTTAAAGGCACTGACTCTCCAAGTCGGGAGAGTGTTAGTAAAGCGTCTGGAATGTTGCACCCGAGTACCAGGGGACGAAAACTGACACATAATGGAACACGTCTCCTGATCACATGGTTGATCATACTCTGGGTTCCACATGCATGTTTTAGCTGAAGGAAGAATACCTTAAACCTGGAGAGTTGAGACCCGTGGAATGGGTTCCATGCAATATGACTTCAAAGGGTCTTCATTTGCTCACCGAACCTCTCCAGTCCTATCACTGCTGCGTTTATGCCCCTGTACACACACTTGATTCTCTTTCAGAGACATAGCAATCCATAGGTTTTAAGATACTTCCTAGTCAGGTACACTCTTAGGCATTTAATATGGGGTGTTGAGTCCATTTCGTTGAGCAAGGAGTAGCTCTTGTCTATTCCATATTTGGCTTAAGGAACTTTATCTGTGCTCATTTCAATCTCTGGTTTTATGCAGCACCCCAACTCACCTTTCCCCTTAAGCAAGCATAAGTTGGTTTTCTAAATTTGAGACCCTGTTCTGTTTTGTAATTCAGTTCCTGTGTAGCCAAGGTTACATTCCGTGTATTAGTGATATCTTATGATGTTTCTTTTCCTGTGTGACTTATTTCAGTTAGAATCATCGTACCTGAATCCACTCATTATGCTGCTACGGGCCTGATGACATAGATTTCATTGCTGAGTGATATTGCATTGTACGTAAGTACCACAACTTCTTTATCCATTTTTCACTTTCTGCGATATTGAACTTGTACCGTAAACCAGGTTCTTGTAAACAGAGCCGTCCCAACCTTTGGGGTGGCTGTGTCTTTTGATTTTAATTTCCCTAAGCTATAGGACCATAAGTGGAAGTGCCCTAGGCTCTGTTGCTTTGTTTTTTAGATGTTTCAGGAAACACCATACACTTCTCCCGAGTGGCTGTTGGCAATTGACATCCCGCCCATCAGCATAACAAGGCTCCCAGTTCTCCATGGCCTGTCCTGCCTTTCTGGATTTTACACTTTTTTCAGATGGCCCTTTTGACCGGGGGGAAGTGAGACTTCATTGTAGTGCAGATTTCCTTTGCAAGCTTGCTTGGTTGGCCAAAAAGGGCGTATGCGTTTTTTCCTGAATATATTCAGGAAAAAACGCATACGCCCTTTTTGGCCAAGTGCATCATTGTGGACGTTCTGCCTCTTTTCCTATGCTTTAAATGCAATTCCAGTCTACCTCCTTAAATCGGTTTCCTGCAATTCTGCCCCGCTTTCAAGTCCTCTTGGCAGCCTTACTTCAGTATATTTTTGGACGATAGCTGTCATTTATAACTCTGCAGGTTTGTGAAATACAGTGCCCCTGAGCTCCTTTCTTCAACTCGCTTTCTCGTGAGCTGGCCGCAACACCGCAGGATTGCTTCAGGCCCTAATCTGGTTCCGGCATGGCACGCTTAGCCTTTGGTTAATTCCTCTTCCTGGTGGGAAATGAGAGTTAAATTTGCCCGTCCAGACACCTCCAGCTAGTCTGTCATTGGTTCTGCCTATTCCTGTTCATCTTCCGCAGAAATTGCAAACTGGGCCAAACAGGAGGTTAAAGGCACTGACTCTCCAAGTCGGGAGAGTGTTAGTAAAGCATCTGGAATGTTGCACCCGAGTAACAGGGGACGAAAACTGAGACATATTTGTACACGTCTCCCGATCACACGGTTGATCATACTCTGGCTTCCAAATGCATGTTTTAGCTGAAGAAAGAATACCTTAAACCTGGAGAGTTGAGACCCGTGGAATGGGTACCATGCAATATGACTTCAAAGGGTCTTCATTTGCTCACCGAACCTCTCCAATCCTATCACTGCTGCGTTTATGCCCCTGTACACACACTTGATTCTCTTTCAGAGACATAGCAATCCATAGGTTTTAAGATACTTCCTAGTCAGGTACACTCTTAGGCATTTAATATGGGGTGTTGAGTCCATTTCGTTGAGCAAGGAGTAGCTCTTGTCTATTCCATATTTGGCTTAAGGAACTTTATCTGTGCTCATTTCAATCTCTGGTTTTATGCAGCACCCCAACTCACCTTTCCCCTTAAGCAAGCATAAGTTGGTTTTCTAAATTTGAGACCCTGTTCTGTTTTGTAATTCAGTTCCTGTGTAGCCAAGTTTACATTCCGTGTATTAGTGATATCTTATGATGTTTCTTTTTCTGTGTGACTTATTTCAGTTAGAATCATCATACCTGAATCCACTCATTATGCTGCTACGGGCCTGATGACATAGATTTCATTGCTGAGTGATATTGCATTGTACGTAAGTACCACAACTTCTTTATCCATTTTTCACTTTCTGCGATATTGAACTTGTACGGTAAACCAGGTTCTTGTAAACAGAGCCGTCCCAACCTTTGGGGTGGCTGTGTCTTTTGATTTTAATTTCCCTAAGCTATAGGACCATAAGTGGAAGTGCCCTAGGCTCTGTTGCTTTGTTTTTTAGATGTTTCAGGAAACACCATACACTTCTCCCGAGTGGCTGTTGGCAATTTACATCCCGCCCATCAGCATAACAAGGCTCCCAGTTCTCCATGGCCTGTCCTGCCTTTCTGGATTTTACACTTTTTTCAGATGGCCCTTTTGACCGGGGGGAAGTGAGACTTCATTGTAGTGCAGATTTCCTTTGCAAGCTTGCTTGGTTGGCCAAAAAGGGCGTATGCGTTTTTTCCTGAATATATTCAGGAAAAAACGCATACGCCCTTTTTGGCCAAGTGCATCATTGTGGACGTTCTGCCTCTTTTCCTATGCTTTAAATGCAATTCCAGTCTACCTCCTGAAATCGGTTTCCTGCAATTCTGCCCCGCTTTCAAGTCCTCTTGGCAGCCTTACTTCAGTATATTTTTGGACGATAGCTGTCATTTATAACTCTGCAGGTTTGTGAATTACAGTGCCCCTGAGCTCCTTTCTTCAAGTCGCTTTCTTGTGAGCTGGCCACAACACCGCAGGATGGCTTCAGGCCCTAATCTGGTTCCGGCACGGCACGCTGAGCCTTTGGTTAATTCCTCTTCCTGGTGGGAAATGAGAGTTAAATTTGCCCGTCCAGACACCTCCAGCTAGTCTGTCATTGGTTCTCCCTATTCCTGTTCATCTTCCGCAGAAATTGCAAACTGGGCCAAACAGGAGGTTAAAGGCACTGACTCTCCAAGTCGGGAGAGTGTTAGTAAAGCGTCTGGAATGTTGCACCTGAGTACCAGGGGACGAAAACTGACACATATTGGAACACGTCTCCCGATCACACGGTTGATCATACTCTGGGTTCCACATGCATGTTTTAGCTGAAGGAAGAATACCTTAAACCTGGAGAGTTGAGACCCGTGGAATGGGTTCCATGCAATATGACTTCAAAGGGTCTTCATTTGCTCACCGAACCTCTCCAATCCTATCACTGCTGTGTTTATGCCCCTGTACACACGCTTGATTCTCTTTCGGAGACATAGCAATCCATAGGTTTTAAGATACTTCCTAGTCAGGTACACTCTTAGGCATTTAATATGGGGTGTTGAGTCCATTTTGTTGAGCAAGGAGTAGCTCTTGTCTATTCCATATTTGGCTTAAGGAACTTTATCTGTGCTCATTTCAATCTCTGGTTTTATGCAGCACCCCAACTCACCTTTCCCCTTAAGCAAGCATAAGTTGGTTTTCCAAATTTGAGACCCTGTTCTGTTTTGTAATTCAGTTCCTGTGTAGCCAAGTTTACATTCCGTGTATTAGTGATATCTTATGATGTTTCTTTTTCTGTGTGACTTATTTCAGTTAGAATCATCATACCTGAATCCACTCATTATGCTTCTACGGGCCTGATGACATAGATTTCCTTGCTGAGTGATACTGCATTGTACTTAATACCACAACTTCTTTATCCATTTTTCACTTTCTGCGATATTGAACTTGTACCGTAAACCAGGTTCTTGTAAACAGAGCCGTCCCAACCTTTGGGGTGGCTGTGTCTTTTGATTTTAATTTCCCTAAGCTATAGGACCATAAGTGGAAGTGCCCTAGGCTCTGTTGCTTTGGTTTTTAGATGTTTCAGGAAACACCATACACTTCTCCCGAGTGGCTGTTGGCAATTTACATCCCGCCCATCAGCATAACAAGGCTCCCAGTTCTCCATGGCCTGTCCTGCCTTTCTGGATTTTACACTTTTTTCAGATGGCCCTTTTGACCGGGGGGAAGTGAGACTTCATTGTAGTGCAGATTCCTTTGCAAGCTTGCTTGGTTGGCCAAAAAGGGCGTATGCGTTTTTTCCTGAATATATTCAGGAAAAAACGCATACGCCCTTTTTGGCCAAGTGCATCATTGTGGACGTTCTGCCTCTTTTCCTATGCTTTAAATGCAATTCCAGTCTACCTCCTGAAATCGGTTTCCTGCAATTCTGCCCCGCTTTCAAGTCCTCTTGGCAGCCTTACTTCAGTATATTTTTGGACGATAGCTGTCATTTATAACTCTGCAGGTTTGTGAATTACAGTGCCCCTGAGCTCCTTTCTTCAACTCGCTTTCTCGTGAGCTGGCCGCAACACCGCAGGATTGCTTCAGGCCCTAATCTGGTTCCGGCACGGCACGCTGAGCCTTTGGTTAATTCCTCTTCCTGCTGCGAAATGAGAGTTAAACTTGCCCATCCAGACACCTCCATCTAGTCTGTCATTGGTTCTGCCTATTCCTGTTCATCTTCCGCAGAAATTGCAAACTGGGCCAAACAGGAGGTTAAAGGCACTGACTCTCCAAGTCGGGAGAGTGTTAGTAAAGCGTCTGGAATGTTGCACCCGAGTAACAGGGGACGAAAACTGAGACATATTTGAACACGTCTCCCGATCACACGGTTGATCATACTCTGGCTTCCAAATGCATGTTTTAGCTGAAGGAAGAATACCTTAAACCTGGAGAGTTGAGACCCGTGGAATGGGTACCATGCAATATGACTTCAAAGGGTCTTCATTTGCTCACCGAACCTCTCCAATCCTATCACTGCTGCGTTTATGCCCCTGTACACACACTTGATTCTCTTTCAGAGACATAGCAATCCATAGGTTTTAAGATACTTCCTAGTCAGGTACACTCTTAGGCATTTAATATGGGGTGTTGAGTCCATTTCGTTGAGCAAGGAGTAGCTCTTGTCTATTCCATATTTGGCTTAAGGAACTTTATCTGTGCTCATTTCAATCTCTGGTTTTATGCAGCACCCCAACTCACCTTTCCCCTTAAGCAAGCATAAGTTGGTTTTCTAAATTTGAGACCCTGTTCTGTTTTGTAATTCAGTTCCTGTGTAGCCAAGTTTACATTCCGTGTATTAGTGATATCTTATGATGTTTCTTTTTCTGTGTGACTTATTTCAGTTAGAATCATCGTACCTGAATCCACTCATTATGCTGCTACGGGCCTGATGACATAGATTTCATTGCTGAGTGATATTGCATTGTACGTAAGTACCACAACTTCTTTATCCATTTTTCACTTTCTGCGATATTGAACTTGTACCGTAAACCAGGTTCTTGTAAACAGAGCCGTCCCAACCTTTGGGATGGCTGTGTCTTTTGATTTTAATTTCCCTAAGCTATAGCACCATAAGTGGAAGTGCCCTAGGCTCTGTTGCTTTGTTTTTTAGATGTTTCAGGAAACACCATACACTTCTCCCGAGTGGCTGTTGGCAATTTACATCCCGCCCATCAGCATAACAAGGCTCCCAGTTCTCCATGGCCTGTCCTGCCTTTCTGGATTTTACACTTTTTTCAGATGGCCCTTTTGACCGGGGGGAAGTGAGACTTCATTGTAGTGCAGATTTCCTTTGCAAGCTTGCTTGGTTGGCCAAAAAGGGCGTATGCGTTTTTTCCTGAATATATTCAGGAAAAAACGCATACGCCCTTTTTGGCCAAGTGCATCATTGTGGACGTTCTGCCTCTTTTCCTATGCTTTAAATGCAATTCCAGTCTACCTCCTGAAATCGGTTTCCTGCAATTCTGCCCCGCTTTCAAGTCCTCTTGGCAGCCTTACTTCAGTATATTTTTGGACGATAGCTGTCATTTATAACTCTGCAGGTTTGTGAATTACAGTGCCCCTGAGCTCCTTTCTTCAAATCGCTTTCTTGTGAGCTGGCCGCAACACCGCAGGATGGCTTCAGGCCCTAATCTGGTTCCGGCACGGCACGCTGAGCCTTTGGTTAATTCCTCTTCCTGGTGGGAAATGAGAGTTAAATTTGCCCGTCCAGACACCTCCAGCTAGTCTGTCATTGGTTCTCCCTATTCCTGTTCATCTTCCGCAGAAATTGCAAACTGGGCCAAACAGGAGGTTAAAGGCACTGACTCTCCAAGTCGGGAGAGTGTTAATAAAGCGTCTGGAATGTTGCACCCGAGTACCAGGGGACGAAAACTGAGACATATTGGAACACGTCTCCCGATCACACGGTTGATCATACTCTGGGTTCCACATGCATGTTTTAGCTGAAGGAAGAATACCTTAAACCTGGAGAGTTGAGACCCGTGGAATGGGTACCATGCAATATGACTTCAAAGGGTCTTCATTTGCTCACCGAACCTCTCCAATCCTATCACTGCTGCGTTTATGCCCCTGTACACACACTTGATTCTCTTTCAGAGACATAGCAATCCATAGGTTTTAAGATACTTCCTAGTCAGGTACACTCTTAGGCATTTAATATGGGGTGTTGAGTCCATTTCGTTGAGCAAGGAGTAGCTCTTGTCTATTCCATATTTGGCTTAAGGAACTTTATCTGTGCTCATTTCAATCTCTGGTTTTATGCAGCACCCCAACTCACCTTTCCCCTTAAGCAAGCATAAGTTGGTTTTCTAAATTTGAGACCCTGTTCTGTTTTGTAATTCAGTTCCTGTGTAGCCAAGGTTACATTCCGTGTATTAGTGATATCTTATGATGTTTCTTTTCCTGTGTGACTTACTTCAGTTAGAATCATCGTACCTGAATCCACTCATTATGCTGCTACGGGCCTGATGACATAGATTTCATTGCTGAGTGATATTGCATTGTACGTAAGTACCACAACTTCTTTATCCATTTTTCACTTTCTGCGATATTGAACTTGTACCGTAAACCAGGTTCTTGTAAACAGAGCCGTGCCAACCTTTGGGGTGGCTGTGTCTTTTGATTTTAATTTCCCTAAGCTATAGGACCATAAGTGGAAGTGCCCTAGGCTCTGTTGCTTTGTTTTTTAGATGTTTCAGGAAACACCATACACTTCTCCCGAGTGGCTGTTGGCAATTGACATCCCGCCCATCAGCATAACAAGGCTCCCAGTTCTCCATGGCCTGTCCTGCCTTTCTGGATTTTACACTTTTTTCAGATGGCCCTTTTGACCGGGGGGAAGTGAGATTTCATTGTAGTGCAGATTTCCTTTGCAAGCTTGCTTGGTTGGCCAAAAAGGGCGTATGCGTTTTTTCCTGAATATATTCAGGAAAAAACGCATACGCCCTTTTTGGCCAAGTGCATCATTGTGGACGTTCTGCCTCTTTTCCTATGCTTTAAATGCAATTCCAGTCTACCTCCTGAAATCGGTTTCCTGCAATTCTGCCCTGCTTTCAAGTCCTCTTGGCAGCCTTACTTCAGTATATTTTTGGACGATAGCTGTCATTTATAACTCTGCAGGTTTGTGAATTACAGTGCCCCTGAGCTCCTTTCTTCAAGTCACTTTCTCGTGAGCTGGCCGCAACACCGCAGGATGGCTTCAGGCCCTAATCTGGTTCCGGCACGGCACGCTGAGCCTTTGGTTAATTCCTCTTCCTGGTGGGAAATGAGAGTTAAATTTGCCCGTCCAGACACCTCCAGCTAGTCTGTCATTGGTTCTGCCTATTCCTGTTCATCTTCCACAGAAATTGCAAACTGGGCCAAACAGGAGGTTAAAGGCACTGACTCTCCAAGTCGGGAGAGTGTTAGTAAAGCGTCTGGAATGTTGCACCCGAGTACCAGCTGACGAAAACTGAGACATATTGGAACACGTCTCCCGATCACATGGTTGATCATACTCTGGGTTCCACATGCATGTTTTAGCTGAAGGAAGAATACCTTAAACCTGGAGAGTTGAGACCCGTGGAATGGGTACCATGCAATATGACTTCAAAAGGTCTTCATTTGCTCACCGAACCTCTCCAATCCTATCACTGCTGCGTTTATGCCCCTGTACACACACTTGATTCTCTTTCAGAGACATAGCAATCCATAGGTTTTAAGATACTTCCTAGTCAGGTACACTCTTAGGCATTTAATATGGGGTGTTGAGTCCATTTCGTTGAGCAAGGAGTAGCTCTTGTCTATTCCATATTTGGCTTAAGGAACTTTATCTGTGCTCATTTCAATCTCTGGTTTTATGCAGCACCCCAACTCACCTTTCCCCTTAAGCAAGCATAAGTTGGTTTTCTAAATTTGAGACCCTGTTCTGTTTTGTAATTCAGTTCCTGTGTAGCCAAGTTTACATTCCGTGTATTAGTGATATCTTATGATGTTTCTTTTTCTGTGTGACTTATTTCAGTTAGAATCATCGTACCTGAATCCACTCATTATGCTGCTACGGGCCTGATGACATAGATTTCATTGCTGAGTGATATTGCATTGTACGTAAGTACCACAACTTCTTTATCCATTTTTCACTTTCTCCGATATTGAACTTGTACCGTAAACCAGGTTCTTGTAAACAGAGCCGTCCCAACCTTTGGGATGGCTGTGTCTTTTGATTTTAATTTCCCTAAGCTATAGGACCATAAGTGGAAGTGCCCTAGGCTCTGTTGCTTTGTTTTTTAGATGTTTCAGGAAACACCATACACTTCTCCCGAGTGGCTGTTGGCAATTTACATCCCGCCCATCAGCATAACAAGGCTCCCAGTTCTCCATGGCCTGTCCTGCCTTTCTGGATTTTACACTTTTTTCAGATGGCCCTTTTGACCGGGGGGAAGTGAGACTTCATTGTAGTGCAGATTTCCTTTGCAAGCTTGCTTGGTTGGCCAAAAAGGGCGTATGCGTTTTTTCCTGAATATATTCAGGAAAAAACGCATACGCCCTTTTTGGCCAAGTGCATCATTGTGGACGTTCTGCCTCTTTTCCTATGCTTTAAATGCAATTCCAGTCTACCTCCTGAAATCGGTTTCCTGCAATTCTGCCCCGCTTTCAAGTCCTCTTGGCAGCCTTACTTCAGTATATTTTTGGACGATAGCTGTCATTTATAACTCTGCAGGTTTGTGAATTACAGTGCCCCTGAGCTCCTTTCTTCAAGTCGCTTTCTTGTGAGCTGGCCGCAACACCGCAGGATGGCTTCAGGCCCTAATCTGGTTCCGGCACGGCACGCTGAGCCTTTGGTTAATTCCTCTTCCTGGTGGGAAATGAGAGTTAAATTTGCCCGTCCAGACACCTCCAGCTAGTCTGTCATTGGTTCTCCCTATTCCTGTTCATCTTCCGCAGAAATTGCAAACTGGGCCAAACAGGAGGTTAAAGGCACTGACTCTCCAAGTCGGGAGAGTGTTAATAAAGCGTCTGGAATGTTGCACCCGAGTACCAGGGGACGAAAACTGAGACATATTGGAACACGTCTCCCGATCACACGGTTGATCATACTCTGGGTTCCACATGCATGTTTTAGCTGAAGGAAGAATACCTTAAACCTGGAGAGTTGAGACCCGTGGAATGGGTACCATGCAATATGACTTCAAAGGGTCTTCATTTGCTCACCGAACCTCTCCAATCCTATCACTGCTGCGTTTATGCCCCTGTACACACACTTGATTCTCTTTCAGAGACATAGCAATCCATAGGTTTTAAGATACTTCCTAGTCAGGTACACTCTTAGGCATTTAATATGGGGTGTTGAGTCCATTTCGTTGAGCAAGGAGTAGCTCTTGTCTATTCCATATTTGGCTTAAGGAACTTTATCTGTGCTCATTTCAATCTCTGGTTTTATGCAGCACCCCAACTCACCTTTCCCCTTAAGCAAGCATAAGTTGGTTTTCTAAATTTGAGACCCTGTTCTGTTTTGTAATTCAGTTCCTGTGTAGCCAAGGTTACATTCCGTGTATTAGTGATATCTTATGATGTTTCTTTTCCTGTGTGACTTACTTCAGTTAGAATCATCGTACCTGAATCCACTCATTATGCTGCTACGGGCCTGATGACATAGATTTCATTGCTGAGTGATATTGCATTGTACGTAAGTACCACAACTTCTTTATCCATTTTTCACTTTCTGCGATATTGAACTTGTACCGTAAACCAGGTTCTTGTAAACAGAGCCGTGCCAACCTTTGGGGTGGCTGTGTCTTTTGATTTTAATTTCCCTAAGCTATAGGACCATAAGTGGAAGTGCCCTAGGCTCTGTTGCTTTGTTTTTTAGATGTTTCAGGAAACACCATACACTTCTCCCGAGTGGCTGTTGGCAATTGACATCCCGCCCATCAGCATAACAAGGCTCCCAGTTCTCCATGGCCTGTCCTGCCTTTCTGGATTTTACACTTTTTTCAGATGGCCCTTTTGACCGGGGGGAAGTGAGATTTCATTGTAGTGCAGATTTCCTTTGCAAGCTTGCTTGGTTGGCCAAAAAGGGCGTATGCGTTTTTTCCTGAATATATTCAGGAAAAAACGCATACGCCCTTTTTGGCCAAGTGCATCATTGTGGACGTTCTGCCTCTTTTCCTATGCTTTAAATGCAATTCCAGTCTACCTCCTGAAATCGGTTTCCTGCAATTCTGCCCTGCTTTCAAGTCCTCTTGGCAGCCTTACTTCAGTATATTTTTGGACGATAGCTGTCATTTATAACTCTGCAGGTTTGTGAATTACAGTGCCCCTGAGCTCCTTTCTTCAAGTCACTTTCTCGTGAGCTGGCCGCAACACCGCAGGATGGCTTCAGGCCCTAATCTGGTTCCGGCACGGCACGCTGAGCCTTTGGTTAATTCCTCTTCCTGGTGGGAAATGAGAGTTAAATTTGCCCGTCCAGACACCTCCAGCTAGTCTGTCATTGGTTCTCCCTATTCCTGTTCATCTTCCACAGAAATTGCAAACTGGGCCAAACAGGAGGTTAAAGGCACTGACTCTCCAAGTCGGGAGAGTGTTAGTAAAGCGTCTGGAATGTTGCACCCGAGTACCAGGGGACGAAAACTGAGACATATTGGAACACGTCTCCCGATCACATGGTTGATCATACTCTGGGTTCCACATGCATGTTTTAGCTGAAGGAAGAATACCTTAAACCTGGAGAGTTGAGACCCGTGGAATGGGTACCATGCAATATGATTTCAAAGGGTCTTCATTTGCTCACCGAACCTCTCCAGTCCTATCACTGCTGCGTTTATGCCCCTGTACACACACTTGATTCTCTTTCAGAGACATAGCAATCCATAGGTTTTAAGATACTTCCTAGTCAGGTACACTCTTAGGCATTTAATATGGGGTGTTGAATCCATTTCGTTGAGCAAGGAGTAGCTCTTGTCTATTCCATATTTGGCTTAAGGAACTTTATCTGTGCTCATTTTAATCTCTGGTTTTATGCAGCACCCCAACTCACCTTTCCCCTCAAGCAAGCATAAGTTGGTTTTCTAAATTTGAGACCCTGTTCTGTTTTGTAATTCAGTTCCTGTGTAGCCAAGTTTACATTCCGTGTATTAGTGATATCTTATGATGTTTCTTTTTCTGTGTGACTTATTTCAGTTAGAATCATCGTACCTGAATCCACTCATTATGCTGCTACGGGCCTGATGACATAGATTTCATTGCTGAGTGATATTGCATTGTACGTAAGTACCACAACTTCTTTATCCATTTTTCACTTTCTGCGATATTGAACTTGTACCGTAAACCAGGTTCTTGTAAACAGAGCCGTCCCAACCTTTGGGGTGGCTGTGTCTTTTGATTTTAATTTCCCTAAGCTATAGGACCATAAGTGGAAGTGCCCTAGGCTCTGTTGCTTTGTTTTTTAGATGTTTCAGGAAACACCATACACTTCTCCCGAGTGGCTGTTGGCAATTTACATCCCGCCCATCAGCATAACAAGGCTCCCAGTTCTCCATGGCCTGTCCTGCCTTTCTGGATTTTACACTTTTTTCAGATGGCCCTTTTGACCGGGGGGAAGTGAGACTTCATTGTAGTGCAGATTTCCTTTGCAAGCTTGCTTGGTTGGCCAAAAAGGGCGTATGCGTTTTTTCCTGAATATATTCAGGAAAAAACGCATACGCCCTTTTTGGCCAAGTGCATCATTGTGGACGTTCTGCCTCTTTTCCTATGCTTTAAATGCAATTCCAGTCTACCTCCTGAAATCGGTTTCCTGCAATTCTGCCCCGCTTTCAAGTCCTCTTGGCAGCCTTACTTCAGTATATTTTTGGACGATAGCTGTCATTTATAACTCTGCAGGTTTGTGAATTACAGTGCCCCTGAGCTCCTTTCTTCAAGTCGCTTTCTCGTGAGCTGGCCGCAACACCGCAGGATGGCTTCAGGCCCTAATCTGGTTCCGGCACGGCACGCTGAGCCTTTGGTTAATTCCTCTTCCTGGTGGGAAATGAGAGTTAAATTTGCCCGTCCAGACACCTCCAGCTAGTCTGTCATTGGTTCTGCCTATTCCTGTTCATCTTCCACAGAAATTGCAAACTGGGCCAAACAGGAGGTTAAAGGCACTGACTCTCCAAGTCGGGAGAGTGTTAGTAAAGCGTCTGGAATGTTGCACCCGAGTACCAGGGGACGAAAACTGAGACGTATTGGAACACGTCTCCCGATCACACAGTTGATCATACTCTGGGTTCCACATGCATGTTTTAGCTGAAGGAAGAATACCTTAAACCTGGAGAGTTGAGACCCGTGGAATGGGTACCATGCAATATGACTTCAAAGGGTCTTCATTTGCTCACCGAACCTCTCCAATCCTATCACTGCTGCGTTTATGCCCCTGTACACACACTTGATTCTCTTTCAGAGACATAGCAATCCATAGGTTTTAAGATACTTCCTAGTCAGGTACACTCTTAGGCATTTAATATGGGGTGTTGAGTCCATTTCGTTGAGCAAGGAGTAGCTCTTGTCTATTCCATATTTGGCTTAAGGAACTTTATCTGTGCTCATTTCAATCTCTGGTTTTATGCAGCACCCCAACTCACCTTTCCCCTTAAGCAAGCATAAGTTGGGTTTCTAAATTTGAGACCCTGTTCTGTTTTGTAATTCAGTTCCTGTGTAGCCAAGGTTACATTCCGTGTATTAGTGATATCTTATGATGTTTCTTTTCCTGTGTGACTTATTTCAGTTAGAATCATCGTACCTGAATCCACTCATTATGCTGCTACGGGCCTGATGACATAGATTTCATTGCTGAGTGATACTGCATTGTACGTAAGTACCACAACTTCTTTATCCATTTTTCACTTTCTCCGATATTGAACTTGTACCGTAAACCAGGTTCTTGTAAACAGAGCCGTCCCAACCTTTGGGGTGGCTGTGTCTTTTTGATTTTAATTTCCCTAAGCTATAGGACCATAAGTGGAAGTGCCCTAGGCTCTGTTGCTTTGTTTTTTAGATGTTTCAGGAAACACCATACACTTCTCCCGAGTGGCTGTTGGCAATTTACATCCCGCCCATCAGCATAACAAGGCTCCCAGTTCTCCATGGCCTGTCCTGCCTTTCTGGATTTTACACTTTTTTCAGATGGCCCTTTTGACCGGGGGGAAGTGAGACTTCATTGTAGTGCAGATTTCCTTTGCAAGCTTGCTTGGTTGGCCAAAAAGGGCGTATGCGTTTTTTCCTGAATATATTCAGGAAAAAACGCATACGCCCTTTTTGGCCAAGTGCATCATTGTGGACGTTCTGCCTCTTTTCCTATGCTTTAAATGCAATTCCAGTCTACCTCCTGAAATCGGTTTCCTGCAATTCTGCCCCGCTTTCAAGTCCTCTTGGCAGCCTTACTTCAGTATATTTTTGGACGATAGCTGTCATTTATAACTCTGCAGGTTTGTGAATTACAGTGCCCCTGAGCTCCTTTCTTCAACTCGCTTTCTCGTGAGCTGGCCGCAACACCGCAGGATGGCTTCAGGCCCTAATCTGGTTCCGGCACGGCACGCTGAGCCTTTGGTTAATTCCTCTTCCTGGTGGGAAATGAGAGTTAAATTTGCCCGTCCAGACACCTCCATCTAGTCTGTCATTGGTTCTGCCTATTCCTGTTCATCTTCCGCAGAAATTGCAAACTGGGCCAAACAGGAGGTTAAAGGCACTGACTCTCCAAGTCGGGAGAGTGTTAGTAAAGCGTCTGGAATGTTGCACCCGAGTACCAGGGGACGAAAACTGAGACATATTGGAACACGTCTCCCGATCACATGGTTGATCATACTCTGGGTTCCACATGCATGTTTTAGCTGAAGGAAGAATACCTTAAACCTGGAGAGTTGAGACCCGTGGAATGGGTACCATGCAATATGACTTCAAAGGGTCTTCATTTGCTCACCGAACCTCTCCAATCCTATCACTGCTGCGTTTATGCCCCTGTACACACACTTGATTCTCTTTCAGAGACATAGCAATCCATAGGTTTTAAGATACTTCCTGGTCAGGTACACTCTTAGGCATTTAATATGGGGTGTTGAGTCCATTTCGTTGAGCAAGGAGTAGCTCTTGTCTATTCCATATTTGGCTTAAGGAACTTTATCTGTGCTCATTTCAATCTCTGGTTTTATGCAGCACCCCAACTCACCTTTCCCCTTAAGCAAGCATAAGTTGGTTTTCTAAATTTGAGACCCTGTTCTGTTTTGTAATTCAGTTCCTGTGTAGCCAAGTTTACATTCCGTGTATTAGTGATATCTTATGATGTTTCTTTTCCTGTGTGACTTATTTCAGTTAGAATCATCGTACCTGAATCCACTCATTATGCTGCTACGGGCCTGATGACATAGATTTCATTGCTGAGTGATATTGCATTGTACGTAAGTACCACAACTTCTTTATCCATTTTTCACTTTCTGCGATATTGAACTTGTACCGTAAACCAGGTTCTTGTAAACAGAGCCGTCCCAACCTTTGGGGTGGCTGTGTCTTTTGATTTTAATTTCCCTAAGCTATAGGACCATAAGTGGAAGTGCCCTAGGCTCTGTTGCTTTGTTTTTTAGATGTTTCAGGAAACACCATACACTTCTCCCGAGTGGCTGTTGGCAATTTACATCCCGCCCATCAGCATAACAAGGCTCCCAGTTCTCCATGGCCTGTCCTGCCTTTCTGGATTTTACACTTTTTTCAGATGGCCCTTTTGACCGGGGGGAAGTGAGACTTCATTGTAGTGCAGATTTCCTTTGCAAGCTTGCTTGGTTGGCCAAAAAGGGCGTATGCGTTTTTTCCTGAATATATTCAGGAAAAAACGCATACGCCCTTTTTGGCCAAGTGCATCATTGTGGACGTTCTGCCTCTTTTCCTATGCTTTAAATGCAATTCCAGTCTACCTCCTGAAATCGGTTTCCTGCAATTCTGCCCCGCTTTCAAGTCCTCTTGGCAGCCTTACTTCAGTATATTTTTGGACGATAGCTGTCATTTATAACTCTGCAGGTTTGTGAATTACAGTGCCCCTGAGCTCCTTTCTTCAAGTCGCTTTCTCGTGAGCTGGCCGCAACACCGCAGGATGGCTTCAGGCCCTAATCTGGTTCCGGCACGGCACGCTGAGCCTTTGGTTAATTCCTCTTCCTGGTGGGAAATGAGAGTTAAATTTGCCCGTCCAGACACCTCCAGCTAGTCTGTCATTGGTTCTGCCTATTCCTGTTCATCTTCCGCAGAAATTGCAAACTGGGCCAAACAGGAGGTTAAAGGCACTGACTCTCCAAGTCGGGAGAGTGTTAGTAAAGCGTCTGGAATGTTGCACCCGAGTACCAGGGGACGAAAACTGAGACATATTGGAACACGTCTCCCGATCACACGGTTGATCATACTCTGGGTTCCACATGCATGTTTTAGCTGAAGGAAGAATACCTTAAACCTGGAGAGTTGAGACCCGTGGAATGGGTACCATGCAATATGACTTCAAAGGGTCTTCATTTGCTCACCGAACCTCTCCAGTCCTATCACTGCTGCGTTTATGCCCCTGTACACACACTTGATTCTCTTTCAGAGACATAGCAATCCATAGGTTTTAAGATACTTCCTAGTCAGGTACACTCTTAGGCATTTAATATGGGGTGTTGAATCCATTTCGTTGAGCAAGGAGTAGCTCTTGTCTATTCCATATTTGGCTTAAGGAACTTTATCTGTGCTCATTTCAATCTCTGGTTTTATGCAGCACCCCAACTCACCTTTCCCCTTAAGCAAGCATAAGTTGGTTTTCTAAATTTGAGACCCTGTTCTGTTTTGTAATTCAGTTCCTGTGTAGCCAAGGTTACATTCCGTGTATTAGTGATATCTTATGATGTTTCTTTTCCTGTGTGACTTATTTCAGTTAGAATCATCATACCTGAATCCACTCATTATGCTGCTACGGGCCTGATGACATAGATTTCATTGCTGAGTGATATTGCATTGTACGTAAGTACCACAACTTCTTTATCCATTTTTCACTTTCTGCGATATTGAACTTGTACCGTAAACCAGGTTCTTGTAAACAGAGCCGTCCCAACCTTTGGGGTGGCTGTGTTTTTGATTTTAATTTCCCTAAGCTATAGGACCATAAGTGGAAGTGCCCTAGGCTCTGTTGCTTTGTTTTTTAGATGTTTCAGGAAACACCATACACTTCTCCCGAGTGGCTGTTGGCAATTTACATCCCGCCCATCAGCATAACAAGGCTCCCAGTTCTCCATGGCCTGTCCTGCCTTTCTGGATTTTACACTTTTTTCAGATGGCCCTTTTGACCGGGGGGAAGTGAGACTTCACTGTAGTGCAGATTTCCTTTGCAAGCTTGCTTGGTTGGCCAAAAAGGGCGTATGCGTTTTTTCCTGAATATATTCAGGAAAAAACGCATACGCCCTTTTTGGCCAAGTGCATCATTGTGGACGTTCTGCCTCTTTTCCTATGCTTTAAATGCAATTCCAGTCTACCTCCTGAAATCGGTTTCCTGCAATTCTGCCCCGCTTTCAAGTCCTCTTGGCAGCCTTACTTCAGTATATTTTTGGACGATAGCTGTCATTTATAACTCTGCAGGTTTGTGAATTACAGTGCCCCTGAGCTCCTTTCTTCAACTCGCTTTCTCGTGAGCTGGCCGCAACACCGCAGGATGGCTTCAGGCCCTAATCTGGTTCCGGCACGGCACGCTGAGCCTTTGGTTAATTCCTCTTCCTGGTGGGAAATGAGAGTTAAATTTGCCCGTCCAGACACCTCCAGCTAGTCTGTCATTGGTTCTCCCTATTCCTGTTCATCTTCCGCAGAAATTGCAAACTGGGCCAAACAGGAGGTTAAAGGCACTGACTGTCCAAGTCGGGAGAGTGTTAGTAAAGCGTCTGGAATGTTGCACCCGAGTACCAGGGGACGAAAACTGAGACATATTGGAACACGTCTCCCGATCACATGGTTGATCATACTCTGGGTTCCACATGCATGTTTTAGCTGAAGAAAGAATACCTTAAACCTGGAGAGTTGAGACCCGTGGAATGGGTACCATGCAATATGACTTCAAAGGGTCTTCATTTGCTCACCGAACCTCTCCAATCCTATCACTGCTGCGTTTATGCCCCTGTACACACACTTGATTCTCTTTCAGAGACATAGCAATCCATAGGTTTTAAGATACTTCCTAGTCAGGTACACTCTTAGGCATTTAATATGGGGTGTTGAGTCCATTTCGTTGAGCAAGGAGTAGCTCTTGTCTATTCCATATTTGGCTTAAGGAACTTTATCTGTGCTCATTTCAATCTCTGGTTTTATGCAGCACCCCAACTCACCTTTCCCCTTAAGCAAGCATAAGTTGGGTTTCTAAATTTGAGACCCTGTTCTGTTTTGTAATTCAGTTCCTGTGTAGCCAAGGTTACATTCCGTGTATTAGTGATATCTTATGATGTTTCTTTTCCTGTGTGACTTATTTCAGTTAGAATCATCGTACCTGAATCCACTCATTATGCTGCTACGGGCCTGATGACATAGATTTCATTGCTGAGTGATACTGCATTGTACGTAAGTACCACAACTTCTTTATCCATTTTTCACTTTCTGCGATATTGAACTTGTACCGTAAACCAGGTTCTTGTAAACAGAGCCGTCCCAACCTTTGGGGTGGCTGTGTCTTTTTGATTTTAATTTCCCTAAGCTATAGGACCATAAGTGGAAGTGCCCTAGGCTCTGTTGCTTTGTTTTTTAGATGTTTCAGGAAACACCATACACTTCTCC
This sequence comes from Lagenorhynchus albirostris, assembly GCF_949774975.1. Classification (NCBI taxonomy): domain Eukaryota; kingdom Metazoa; phylum Chordata; class Mammalia; order Artiodactyla; family Delphinidae; genus Lagenorhynchus; species Lagenorhynchus albirostris. Next base: position 124,757 of record NW_026783555.1, on the reverse strand, counting down.
CGAGTGGCTGTTGGCAATTTACATCCCGCCCATCAGCATAACAAGGCTCCCAGTTCTCCATGGCCTGTCCTGCCTTTCTGGATTTTACACTTTTTTCAGATGGCCCTTTTGACCGGGGGGAAGTGAGACTTCATTGTAGTGCAGATTTCCTTTGCAAGCTTGCTTGGTTGGCCAAAAAGGGCGTATGCGTTTTTTCCTGAATATATTCAGGAAAAAACGCATACGCCCTTTTTGGCCAAGTGCATCATTGTGGACGTTCTGCCTCTTTTCCTATGCTTTAAATGCAATTCCAGTCTACCTCCTGAAATCGGTTTCCTGCAATTCTGCCCCGCTTTCAATTCCTCTTGGCAGCCTTACTTCAGTATATTTTTGGACGATAGCTGTCATTTATAACTCTGCAGGTTTGTGAATTACAGTGCCCCTGAGCTCCTTTCTTCAACTCGCTTTCTCGTGAGCTGGCCGCAACACCGCAGGATGGCTTCAGGCCCTAATCTGGTTCCGGCACGGCACGCTGAGCCTTTGGTTAATTCCTCTTCCTGGTGGGAAATGAGAGTTAAATTTGCCCGTCCAGACACCTCCAGCTAGTCTCTCATTGGTTCTCCCTATTCCTGTTCATCTTCCGCAGAAATTGCAAACTGGGCCAAACAGGAGGTTAAAGGCACTGACTCTCCAAGTCGGGAGAGTGTTAGTAAAGCGTCTGGAATGTTGCACCCGAGTACCAGGGGACGAAAACTGACACATATTGGAACACGTCTCCCGATCACACGGTTGATCATACTCTGGGTTCCACATGCATGTTTTAGCTGAAGGAAGAATCCCTTAAACCTGGAGAGTTGAGACCCGTGGAATGGGTACCATGCAATATGACTTCAAAGGGTCTTCATTTGCTCACCGAACCTCTCCAATCCTATCACTGCTGCATTTATGCCCCTGCACACACGCTTGATTCTCTTTCGGAGACATAGCAATCCATAGGTTTTAAGATACTTCCTAGTCAGGTACATTCTTAGGTGTTTAATATGGGGTGTTGAATACATTTCGTTGAGCAAGGAGTAGCTCTTGTCTATTCCATATTTGGCTTAAGGAACTTTATCTGTGCTCATTTCAATCTCTGGTTTTTGCAGCACCCCAACTCACCTTTCCCCTTAAGCAAGCATAAGTTGGTTTTCTAAATTTGAGACCCTGTTCTGTTTTGTAATTCAGTTCCTGTGTAGCCAAGTTTACATTCCGTGTATTAGTGATATCTTATGATGTTTCTTTTTCTGTGTGACTTATTTCAGTTAGAATCACCGTACCTGAATCCACTCATTATGCTGCTACGGGCCTGATGACATAGATTTCCTTGCTGAGTGATACTGCATTGTACGTAAGTACCACAACTTCTTTATCCATTTTTCACTTTCTGCGATATAGAACTTGTACCGTAAACCAGGTTCTTGTAAACAGAGCCGTCCCAACCTTTGGGGTGGCTGTGTCTTTTGATTTTAATTTCCCTAAGCTATAGGACCATAAGTGGAAGTGCCCTAGGCTCTGTTGCTTTGTTTTTTAGATGTTTCAGGAAACACCATACACTTCTCCCGAGTGGCTGTTGGCAATTTACATCCCGCCCATCAACATAACAAGGCTCCCAGTTCTCCATGGCCTGTCCTGCCTTTCTGGATTTTACACTTTTTTCAGATGGCCCTTTTGACCGGGGGGAAGTGAGACTTCACTGTAGTGCAGATTTCCTTTGCAAGCTTGCTTGGTTGGCCAAATAGGGCGTATGCGTTTTTTCCTGAATATATTCAGGAAAAAACGCATACGCCCTTTTTGGCCAAGTGCATCATTGTGGACGTTCTGCCTCTTTTCCTATGCTTTAAATGCAATTCCAGTCTACCTCCTGAAATCGGTTTCCTGCAATTCTGCCCCGCTTTCAAGTCCTCTTGGCAGCCTTACTTCAGTATATTTTTGGACGATAGCTGTCATTTATAACTCTGCAGGTTTGTGAATTACAGTGCCCCTGAGCTCCTTTCTTCAAGTCGCTTTCTTGTGAGCCTGCCACAACACCGCAGGATGGCTTCAGGCCCTAATCTGGTTCCGGCACGGCACGCTGAGCCTTTGGTTAATTCCTCTTCCTGGTGGGAAATGAGAGTTAAATTTGCCCGTCCAGACACCTCCAGCTAGTCTGTCATTGGTTCTCCCTATTCCTGTTCATCTTCCGCAGAAATTGCAAACTGGGCCAAACAGGAGGTTAAAGGCACTGACTCTCCAAGTCGGGAGAGTGTTAGTAAAGCGTCTGGAATGTTGCACCCGAGTACCAGGGGACGAAAACTGACACATATTGGAACACGTCTCCCGATCACACGGTTGATCATACTCTGGGTTCCACATGCATGTTTTAGCTGAAGGAAGAATCCCTTAAACCTGGAGAGTTGAGACCCGTGGAATGGGTACCATGCAATATGACTTCAAAGGGTCTTCATTTGCTCACCGAACCTCTCCAATCCTATCACTGCTGCGTTTATGCCCCTGTACACACACTTGATTCTCTTTCAGAGACATAGCAATCCATAGGTTTTAAGATACTTCCTAGTCAGGTACACTCTTAGGCATTTAATATGGGGTGTTGAGTCCATTTCGTTGAGCAAGGAGTAGCTCTTGTCTATTCCATATTTGGCTTAAGGAACTTTATCTGTGCTCATTTCAATCTCTGGTTTTATGCAGCACCCCAACTCACCTTTCCCCTTAAGCAAGCATAAGTTGGTTTTCTAAATTTGAGACCCTGTTCTGTTTTGTAATTCAGTTCCTGTGTAGCCAAGGTTACATTCCGTGTATTAGTGATATCTTATGATGTTTCTTTTTCTGTGTGACTTATTTCAGTTAGAATCATCGTACCTGAATCCACTCATTATGCTGCTACGGGCCTGATGACATAGATTTCATTGCTGAGTGATATTGCATTGTACGTAAGTACCACAACTTCTTTATCCATTTTTCACTTTCTGCGATATTGAACTTGTACCGTAAACCAGGTTCTTGTAAACAGAGCCGTCCCAACCTTTGGGGTGGCTGTGTCTTTTGATTTTAATTTCCCTAAGCTATAGGACCATAAGTGGAAGTGCCCTAGGCTCTGTTGCTTTGTTTTTTAGATGTTTCAGGAAACACCATACACTTCTCCCGAGTGGCTGTTGGCAATTTACATCCCGCCCATCAGCATAACAAGGCTCCCAGTTCTCCATGGCCTGTCCTGCCTTTCTGGATTTTACACTTTTTTCAGATGGCCCTTTTGACCGGGGGGAAGTGAGACTTCACTGTAGTGCAGATTTCCTTTGCAAGATTGCTTGGTTGGCCAAAAAGGGCGTATGCGTTTTTTCCTGAATATATTCAGGAAAAAACGCATACGCCCTTTTTGGCCAAGTGCATCATTGTGGACGTTCTGCCTCTTTTCCTATGCTTTAAATGCAATTCCAGTCTACCTCCTGAAATCGGTTTCCTGCAATTCTGCCCCGCTTTCAAGTCCTCTTGGCAGCCTTACTTCAGTATATTTTTGGACGATAGCTGTCATTTATAACTCTGCAGGTTTGTGAATTACAGTGCCCCTGAGCTCCTTTCTTCAACTCGCTTTCTTGTGAGCTGGCCACAACACCGCAGGATGGCTTCAGGCCCTAATCTGGTTCCGGCACGGCACGCTGAGCCTTTGGTTAATTCCTCTTCCTGCTGCGAAATGAGAGTTAAATTTGCCCGTCCAGACACCTCCAGCTAGTTTGTCATTGGTTCTGCCTATTCCTGTTCATCTTCCGCAGAAATTGCAAACTGGGCCAAACAGGAGGTTAAAGGCACTGACTCTCCAAGTCGGGAGAGTGTTAGTAAAGCGTCTGGAATGTTGCACCCGAGTACCACGGGACGAAAACTGAGACATATTGGAACACGTCTCCCGATCACATGGTTGATCATACTCTGGGTTCCACATGCATGTTTTAGCTGAAGGAAGAATACCTTAAACCTGGAGAGTTGAGACCCGTGGAATGGGTTCCATGCAATATGACTTCAAAGGGTCTTCATTTGCTCACCGAACCTCTCCAGTCCTATCACTGCTGCGTTTATGCCCCTGTACACACGCTTGATTCTCTTTCGGAGACATAGCAATCCATAGGTTTTAAGATACTTCCTAGTCAGGTACACTCTTAGGCATTTAATATGGGGTGTTGAGTCCATTTTGTTGAGCAAGGAGTAGCTCTTGTCTATTCCATATTTGGCTTAAGGAACTTTATCTGTGCTCATTTCAATCTCTGGTTTTATGCAGCACCCCAACTCACCTTTCCCCTTAAGCAAGCATAAGTTGGTTTTCTAAATTTGAGACCCTGTTCTGTTTTGTAATTCAGTTCCTGTGTAGCCAAGGTTACATTCCGTGTATTAGGGATATCTTATGATGTTTCTTTTCCTGTGTGACTTATTTCAGTTAGAATCATCATACCTGAATCCACTCATTATGCTGCTACGGGCCTGATGACATAGATTTCCTTGCTGAGTGATACTGCATTGTACGTAAGTACCACAACTTCTTTATCCATTTTTCACTTTCTCCGATATTGAACTTGTACTGTAAACCAGGTTCTTGTAAACAGAGCCGTCCCAACCTTTGGGGTGGCTGTGTCTTTTTGATTTTAATTTCCCTAAGCTATAGGACCATAAGTGGAAGTGCCCTAGGCTCTGTTGCTTTGTTTTTTAGATGTTTCAGGAAACACCATACACTTCTCCCGAGTGGCTGTTGGCAATTTACATCCCGCCCATCAGCATAACAAGGCTCCCAGTTCTCCATGGCCTGTCCTGCCTTTCTGGATTTTACACTTTTTTCAGATGGCCCTTTTGACCGGGGGGAAGTGAGACTTCATTGTAGTGCAGATTTCCTTTGCAAGCTTGCTTGGTTGGCCAAAAAGGGCGTATGCGTTTTTTCCTGAATATATTCAGGAAAAAACGCATACGCCCTTTTTGGCCAAGTGCATCATTGTGGACGTTCTGCCACTTTTCCTATGCTTTAAATGCAATTCCAGTCTACCTCCTGAAATCGGTTTCCTGCAATTCTGCCCCGCTTTCAAGTCCTCTTGGCAGCCTTACTTCAGTATATTTTTGGACGATAGCTGTCATTTATAACTCTGCAGGTTTGTGAATTACAGTGCCCCTGAGCTCCTTTCTTCAAGTCGCTTTCTTGTGAGCTGGCCACAACACCGCAGGATTGCTTCAGGCCCTAATCTGGTTCCGGCATGGCACGCTTAGCCTTTGGTTAATTCCTCTTCCTGGTGGGAAATGAGAGTTAAATTTGCCCGTCCAGACACCTCCAGCTAGTCTGTCATTGGTTCTGCCTATTCCTGTTCATCTTCCGCAGAAATTGCAAACTGGGCCAAACAGGAGGTTAAAGGCACTGACTCTCCAAGCCGGGAGAGTGTTAGTAAAGCGTCTGGAATGTTGCACCCGAGTACCAGGGGACGAAAACTGAGACATATTGGAACACGTCTCCCGATCACACGGTTGATCATACTCTGGGTTCCACATGCATGTTTTAGCTGAAGGAAGAATACCTTAAACCTGGAGAGTTGAGACCCGTGGAATGGGTACCATGCAATATGACTTCAAAGGGTCTTCATTTGCTCACCGAACCTCTCCAATCCTATCACTGCTGCATTTATGCCCCTGCACACACGCTTGATTCTCTTTCGGAGACATAGCAATCCATAGGTTTTAAGATACTTCCTAGTCAGGTACATTCTTAGGTGTTTAATATGGGGTGTTGAATCCATTTCGTTGAGCAAGGAGTAGCTCTTGTCTATTCCATATTTGGCTTAAGGAACTTTATCTGTGCTCATTTCAATCTTTGGTTTTTGCAGCACCCCAACTCACCTTTCCCCTTAAGCAAGCATAAGTTGGTTTTCTAAATTTGAGACCCTGTTCTGTTTTGTAATTCAGTTCCTGTGTAGCCAAGTTTACATTCCGTGTATTAGTGATATCTTATGATGTTTCTTTTTCTGTGTGACTTATTTCAGTTAGAATCATTATACCTGAATCCACTCATTATGCTGCTACGGGCCTGATGACATAGATTTCCTTGCTGAGTGATACTGCATTGTACGTAAGTACCACAAATTCTTTATCCATTTTTCACTTTCTGCGATATAGAACTTGTACCGTAAACCAGGTTCTTGTAAACAGAGCCGTCCCAACCTTTGGGGTGGCTGTGTCTTTTTGATTTTAATTTCCCTAAGCTATAGGACCATAAGTGGAAGTGCCCTAGGCTCTGTTGCTTTGTTTTTTAGATGTTTCAGGAAACACCATACACTTCTCCCGAGTGGCTGTTGGCAATTTACATCCCGCCCATCAGCATAACAAGGCTCCCAGTTCTCCATGGCCTGTCCTGCCTTTCTGGATTTTACACTTTTTTCAGATGGCCCTTTTGACCGGGGGGAAGTGAGACTTCATTGTAGTGCAGATTTCCTTTGCAAGCTTGCTTGGTTGGCCAAAAAGGGCGTATGCGTTTTTTCCTGAATATATTCAGGAAAAAACGCATACGCCCTTTTTGGCCAAGTGCATCATTGTGGACGTTCTGCCTCTTTTCCTATGCTTTAAATGCAATTCCAGTCTACCTCCTGAAATCGGTTTCCTGCAATTCTGCCCCGCTTTCAAGTCCTCTTGGCAGCCTTACTTCAGTATATTTTTGGACGATAGCTGTCATTTATAACTCTGCAGGTTTGTGAATTACAGTGCCCCTGAGCTCCTTTCTTCAACTCGCTTTCTCGTGAGCTGGCCGCAACACCGCAGGATGGCTTCAGGCCCTAATCTGGTTCCGGCACGGCACGCTGAGCCTTTGGTTAATTCCTCTTCCTGGTGGGAAATGAGAGTTAAATTTGCCCGTCCAGACACCTCCAGCTAGTCTCTCATTGGTTCTCCCTATTCCTGTTCATCTTCCGCAGAAATTGCAAACTGGGCCAAACAGGAGGTTAAAGGCACTGACTCTCCAAGTCGGGAGAGTGTTAGTAAAGCGTCTGGAATGTTGCACCCGAGTACCAGGGGACGAAAACTGAGACATATTGGAACACGTCTCCCGATCACACGGTTGATCATACTCTGGGTTCCACATGCATGTTTTAGCTGAAGGAAGAATCCCTTAAACCTGGAGAGTTGAGACCCGTGGAATGGGTACCATGCAATATGACTTCAAAGGGTCTTCATTTGCTCACCGAACCTCTCCAATCCTATCACTGCTGCGTTTATGCCCCTGTACACACACTTGATTCTCTTTCAGAGACATAGCAATCCATAGGTTTTAAGATACTTCCTAGTCAGGTACACTCTTAGGCATTTAATATGGGGTGTTGAGTCCATTTCGTTGAGCAAGGAGTAGCTCTTGTCTATTCCATATTTGGCTTAAGGAACTTTATCTGTGCTCATTTCAATCTCTGGTTTTATGCAGCACCCCAACTCACCTTTCCCCTTAAGCAAGCATAAGTTGGTTTTCTAAATTTGAGACCCTGTTCTGTTTTGTAATTCAGTTCCTGTGTAGCCAAGTTTACATTCCGTGTATTAGTGATATCTTATGATGTTTCTTTTTCTGTGTGACTTATTTCAGTTAGAATCATCGTACCTGAATCCACTCATTATGCTGCTACGGGCCTGATGACATAGATTTCATTGCTGAGTGATACTGCATTGTACGTAAGTACCACAACTTCTTTATCCATTTTTCACTTTCTGCGATATTGAACTTGTACCGTAAACCAGGTTCTTGTAAACAGAGCCGTCCCAACCTTTGGGGTGGCTGTGTCTTTTGATTTTAATTTCCCTAAGCTATAGGACCATAAGTGGAAGTGCCCTAGGCTCTGTTGCTTTGTTTTTTAGATGTTTCAGGAAACACCATACACTTCTCCCGAGTGGCTGTTGGCAATTGACATCCCGCCCATCAGCATAACAAGGCTCCCAGTTCTCCATGGCCTGTCCTGCCTTTCTGGATTTTACACTTTTTTCAGATGGCCCTTTTGACCGGGGGGAAGTGAGACTTCACTGTAGTGCAGATTTCCTTTGCAACCTTGCTTGGTTGGCCAAAAAGGGCGTATGCGTTTTTTCCTGAATATATTCAGGAAAAAACGCATACGCCCTTTTTGGCCAAGTGCATCATTGTGGACGTTCTGCCTCTTTTCCTATGCTTTAAATGCAATTCCAGTCTACCTCCTGAAATCGGTTTCCTGCAATTCTGCCCCGCTTTCAAGTCCTCTTGGCAGCCTTACTTCAGTATATTTTTGGACGATAGCTGTCATTTATAACTCTGCAGGTTTGTGAATTACAGTGCCCCTGAGCTCCTTTCTTCAACTCGCTTTCTCGTGAGCTGGCCGCAACACCGCAGGATGGCTTCAGGCCCTAATCTGGTTCCGGCACGGCACGCTGAGCCTTTGGTTAATTCCTCTTCCTGGTGGGAAATGAGAGTTAAATTTGCCCGTCCAGACACCTCCAGCTAGTCTGTCATTGGTTCTCCCTATTCCTGTTCATCTTCCGCAGAAATTGCAAACTGGGCCAAACAGGAGGTTAAAGGCACTGACTCTCCAAGTCGGGAGAGTGTTAGTAAAGCGTCTGGAATGTTGCACCCGAGTACCAGGGGACGAAAACTGAGACATATTGGAACACGTCTCCCGATCACACGGTTGATCATACTCTGGGTTCCACATGCATGTTTTAGCTGAAGGAAGAATACCTTAAACCTGGAGAGTTGAGACCCGTGGAATGGGTACCATGCAATATGACTTTAAAGGGTCTTCATTTGCTCACCGAACCTCTCCAATCCTATCACTGCTGCGTTTATGCCCCTGTACAAACACTTGATTCTCTTTCAGACACATAGCAATCCATAGGTTTTAAGATACTTCCTAGTCAGGTACACTCTTAGGCATTTAATATGGGGTGTTGAGTCCATTTCGTTGAGCAAGGAGTAGCTCTTGTCTATTCCATATTTGGCTTAAGGAACTTTATCTGTGCTCATTTCAATCTCTGGTTTTATGCAGCACCCCAACTCACCTTTCCCCTTAAGCAAGCATAAGTTGGGTTTCTAAATTTGAGACCCTGTTCTGTTTTGTAATTCAGTTCCTATGTAGCCAAGTTTAAATTCCGTGTATTAGTGATATCTTATGATGTTTCTTTTCCTGTGTGACTTATTTCAGTTAGAATCATCATACCTGAATCCACTCATTATGCTGCTACGGGGCTGATGACATAGATTTCATTGCTGAGTGATATTGCATTGTACGTAAGTACCACAACTTCTTTATCCATTTTTCACTTTCTGCGATATTGAACTTGTACCGTAAACCAGGTTCTTGTAAACAGAGCCGTCCCAACCTTTGGGGTGGCTGTGTCTTTTGATTTTAATTTCCCTAAGCTATAGGACCATAAGTGGAAGTGCCCTAGGCTCTGTTGCTTTGTTTTTTAGATGTTTCAGGAAACACCATACACTTCTCCCGAGTGGCTGTTGGCAATTTACATCCCGCCCATCAGCATAACAAGGCTCCCAGTTCTCCATGGCCTGTCCTGCCTTTCTGGATTTTACACTTTTTTCAGATGGCCCTTTTGACCGGGGGGAAGTGAGACTTCACTGTAGTGCAGATTTCCTTTGCAAGATTGCTTGGTTGGCCAAAAAGGGCGTATGCGTTTTTTCCTGAATATATTCAGGAAAAAACGCATACGCCCTTTTTGGCCAAGTGCATCATTGTGGACGTTCTGCCTCTTTTCCTATGCTTTAAATGCAATTCCAGTCTACCTCCTGAAATCGGTTTCCTGCAATTCTGCCCCGCTTTCAAGTCCTCTTGGCAGCCTTACTTCAGTATATTTTTGGACGATAGCTGTCATTTATAACTCTGCAGGTTTGTGAATTACAGTGCCCCTGAGCTCCTTTCTTCAACTCGCTTTCTCGTGAGCTGGCCACAACACCGCAGGATGGCTTCAGGCCCTAATCTGGTTCCGGCACGGCACGCTGAGCCTTTGGTTAATTCCTCTTCCTGCTGCGAAATGAGAGTTAAATTTGCCCGTCCAGACACCTCCAGCTAGTCTGTCATTGGTTCTGCCTATTCCTGTTCATCTTCCGCAGAAATTGCAAACTGGGCCAAACAGGAGGTTAAAGGCACTGACTCTCCAAGTCGGGAGAGTGTTAGTAAAGCGTCTGGAATGTTGCACCCGAGTACCACGGGACGAAAACTGAGACATATTGGAACACGTCTCCCGATCACATGGTTGATCATACTCTGGGTTCCACATGCATGTTTTAGCTGAAGGAAGAATACCTTAAACCTGGAGAGTTGAGACCCGTGGAATGGGTTCCATGCAATATGACTTCAAAGGGTCTTCATTTGCTCACCGAACCTCTCCAGTCCTATCACTGCTGCGTTTATGCCCCTGTACACACGCTTGATTCTCTTTCGGAGACGTAGCAATCCATAGGTTTTAAGATACTTCCTAGTCAGGTACACTCTTAGGCATTTAATATGGGGTGTTGAGTCCATTTTGTTGAGCAAGGAGTAGCTCTTGTCTATTCCATATTTGGCTTAAGGAACTTTATCTGTGCTCATTTCAATCTCTGGTTTTATGCAGCACCCCAACTCACCTTTCCCCTTAAGCAAGCATAAGTTGGTTTTCTAAATTTGAGACCCTGTTCTGTTTTGTAATTCAGTTCCTGTGTAGCCAAGGTTACATTCCGTGTATTAGGGATATCTTATGATGTTTCTTTTCCTGTGTGACTTATTTCAGTTAGAATCATCATACCTGAATCCACTCATTATGCTGCTACGGGCCTGATGACATAGATTTCCTTGCTGAGTGATACTGCATTGTACGTAAGTACCACAACTTCTTTATCCATTTTTCACTTTCTGCGATATTGAACTTGTACTGTAAACCAGGTTCTTGTAAACAGAGCCGTCCCAACCTTTGGGGTGGCTGTGTCTTTTTGATTTTAATTTCCCTAAGCTATAGGACCATAAGTGGAAGTGCCCTAGGCTCTGTTGCTTTGTTTTTTAGATGTTTCAGGAAACACCATACACTTCTCCCGAGTGGCTGTTGGCAATTTACATCCCGCCCATCAGCATAACAAGGCTCCCAGTTCTCCATGGCCTGTCCTGCCTTTCTGGATTTTACACTTTTTTCAGATGGCCCTTTTGACCGGGGGGAAGTGAGACTTCATTGTAGTGCAGATTTCCTTTGCAAGCTTGCTTGGTTGGCCAAAAAGGGCGTATGCGTTTTTTCCTGAATATATTCAGGAAAAAACGCATACGCCCTTTTTGGCCAAGTGCATCATTGTGGACGTTCTGCCACTTTTCCTATGCTTTAAATGCAATTCCAGTCTACCTCCTGAAATCGGTTTCCTGCAATTCTGCCCCGCTTTCAAGTCCTCTTGGCAGCCTTACTTCAGTATATTTTTGGACGATAGCTGTCATTTATAACTCTGCAGGTTTGTGAATTACAGTGCCCCTGAGCTCCTTTCTTCAAGTCGCTTTCTTGTGAGCTGGCCACAACACCGCAGGATTGCTTCAGGCCCTAATCTGGTTCCGGCATGGCACGCTTAGCCTTTGGTTAATTCCTCTTCCTGCTGCGAAATGAGAGTTAAATTTGCCCGTCCAGACACCTCCAGCTAGTCTGTCATTGGTTCTGCCTATTCCTGTTCATCTTCCGCAGAAATTGCAAACTGGGCCAAACAGGAGGTTAAAGGCACTGACTCTCCAAGCCGGGAGAGTGTTAGTAAAGCGTCTGGAATGTTGCACCCGAGTACCAGGGGACGAAAACTGAGACATATTGGAACACGTCTCCCGATCACACGGTTGATCATACTCTGGGTTCCACATGCATGTTTTAGCTGAAGGAAGAATACCTTAAACCTGGAGAGTTGAGACCCGTGGAATGGGTACCATGCAATATGACTTCAAAGGGTCTTCATTTGCTCACCGAACCTCTCCAATCCTATCACTGCTGCATTTATGCCCCTGCACACACGCTTGATTCTCTTTCGGAGACATAGCAATCCATAGGTTTTAAGATACTTCCTAGTCAGGTACATTCTTAGGTGTTTAATATGGGGTGTTGAATCCATTTCGTTGAGCAAGGAGTAGCTCTTGTCTATTCCATATTTGGCTTAAGGAACTTTATCTGTGCTCATTTCAATCTCTGGTTTTTGCAGCACCCCAACTCACCTTTCCCCTTAAGCAAGCATAAGTTGGTTTTCTAAATTTGAGACCCTGTTCTGTTTTGTAATTCAGTTCCTGTGTAGCCAAGTTTATATTCCGTGTATTAGTGATATCTTATGATGTTTCTTTTTCTGTGTGACTTATTTCAGTTAGAATCATTATACCTGAATCCACTCATTATGCTGCTACGGGCCTGATGACATAGATTTCCTTGCTGAGTGATACTGCATTGTACGTAAGTACCACAACTTCTTTATCCATTTTTCACTTTCTGCGATATAGAACTTGTACCGTAAACCAGGTTCTTGTAAACAGAGCCGTCCCAACCTTTGGGGTGGCTGTGTCTTTTTGATTTTAATTTCCCTAAGCTATAGGACCATAAGTGGAAGTGCCCTAGGCTCTGTTGCTTTGTTTTTTAGATGTTTCAGGAAACACCATACACTTCTCCCGAGTGGCTGTTGGCAATTTACATCCCGCCCATCAGCATAACAAGGCTCCCAGTTCTCCATGGCCTGTCCTGCCTTTCTGGATTTTACACTTTTTTCAGATGGCCCTTTTGACCGGGGGGAAGTGAGACTTCATTGTAGTGCAGATTTCCTTTGCAAGCTTGCTTGGTTGGCCAAAAAGGGCGTATGCGTTTTTTCCTGAATATATTCAGGAAAAAACGCATACGCCCTTTTTGGCCAAGTGCATCATTGTGGACGTTCTGCCTCTTTTCCTATGCTTTAAATGCAATTCCAGTCTACCTCCTGAAATCGGTTTCCTGCAATTCTGCCCCGCTTTCAATTCCTCTTGGCAGCCTTACTTCAGTATATTTTTGGACGATAGCTGTCATTTATAACTCTGCAGGTTTGTGAATTACAGTGCCCCTGAGCTCCTTTCTTCAACTCGCTTTCTCGTGAGCTGGCCGCAACACCGCAGGATGGCTTCAGGCCCTAATCTGGTTCCGGCACGGCACGCTGAGCCTTTGGTTAATTCCTCTTCCTGGTGGGAAATGAGAGTTAAATTTGCCCGTCCAGACACCTCCAGCTAGTCTCTCATTGGTTCTCCCTATTCCTGTTCATCTTCCGCAGAAATTGCAAACTGGGCCAAACAGGAGGTTAAAGGCACTGACTCTCCAAGTCGGGAGAGTGTTAGTAAAGCGTCTGGAATGTTGCACCCGAGTACCAGGGGACGAAAACTGACACATATTGGAACACGTCTCCCGATCACACGGTTGATCATACTCTGGGTTCCACATGCATGTTTTAGCTGAAGGAAGAATCCCTTAAACCTGGAGAGTTGAGACCCGTGGAATGGGTACCATGCAATATGACTTCAAAGGGTCTTCATTTGCTCACCGAACCTCTCCAATCCTATCACTGCTGCATTTATGCCCCTGCACACACGCTTGATTCTCTTTCGGAGACATAGCAATCCATAGGTTTTAAGATACTTCCTAGTCAGGTACATTCTTAGGTGTTTAATATGGGGTGTTGAATACATTTCGTTGAGCAAGGAGTAGCTCTTGTCTATTCCATATTTGGCTTAAGGAACTTTATCTGTGCTCATTTCAATCTCTGGTTTTTGCAGCACCCCAACTCACCTTTCCCCTTAAGCAAGCATAAGTTGGTTTTCTAAATTTGAGACCCTGTTCTGTTTTGTAATTCAGTTCCTGTGTAGCCAAGTTTACATTCCGTGTATTAGTGATATCTTATGATGTTTCTTTTTCTGTGTGACTTATTTCAGTTAGAATCACCGTACCTGAATCCACTCATTATGCTGCTACGGGCCTGATGACATAGATTTCCTTGCTGAGTGATACTGCATTGTACGTAAGTACCACAACTTCTTTATCCATTTTTCACTTTCTGCGATATAGAACTTGTACCGTAAACCAGGTTCTTGTAAACAGAGCCGTCCCAACCTTTGGGGTGGCTGTGTCTTTTGATTTTAATTTCCCTAAGCTATAGGACCATAAGTGGAAGTGCCCTAGGCTCTGTTGCTTTGTTTTTTAGATGTTTCAGGAAACACCATACACTTCTCCCGAGTGGCTGTTGGCAATTTACATCCCGCCCATCAGCATAACAAGGCTCCCAGTTCTCCATGGCCTGTCCTGCCTTTCTGGATTTTACACTTTTTTCAGATGGCCCTTTTGACCGGGGGGAAGTGAGACTTCACTGTAGTGCAGATTTCCTTTGCAAGATTGCTTGGTTGGCCAAAAAGGGCGTATGCGTTTTTTCCTGAATATATTCAGGAAAAAACGCATACGCCCTTTTTGGCCAAGTGCATCATTGTGGACGTTCTGCCTCTTTTCCTATGCTTTAAATGCAATTCCAGTCTACCTCCTGAAATCGGTTTCCTGCAATTCTGCCCCGCTTTCAAGTCCTCTTGGCAGCCTTACTTCAGTATATTTTTGGACGATAGCTGTCATTTATAACTCTGCAGGTTTGTGAATTACAGTGCCCCTGAGCTCCTTTCTTCAACTCGCTTTCTCGTGAGCTGGCCACAACACCGCAGGATGGCTTCAGGCCCTAATCTGGTTCCGGCACGGCACGCTGAGCCTTTGGTTAATTCCTCTTCCTGCTGCGAAATGAGAGTTAAATTTGCCCGTCCAGACACCTCCAGCTAGTCTGTCATTGGTTCTGCCTATTCCTGTTCATCTTCCGCAGAAATTGCAAACTGGGCCAAACAGGAGGTTAAAGGCACTGACTCTCCAAGTCGGGAGAGTGTTAGTAAAGCGTCTGGAATGTTGCACCCGAGTACCACGGGACGAAAACTGAGACATATTGGAACACGTCTCCCGATCACATGGTTGATCATACTCTGGGTTCCACATGCATGTTTTAGCTGAAGGAAGAATACCTTAAACCTGGAGAGTTGAGACCCGTGGAATGGGTTCCATGCAATATGACTTCAAAGGGTCTTCATTTGCTCACCGAACCTCTCCAGTCCTATCACTGCTGCGTTTATGCCCCTGTACACACGCTTGATTCTCATTCGGAGACGTAGCAATCCATAGGTTTTAAGATACTTCCTAGTCAGGTACACTCTTAGGCATTTAATATGGGGTGTTGAGTCCATTTTGTTGAGCAAGGAGTAGCTCTTGTCTATTCCATATTTGGCTTAAGGAACTTTATCTGTGCTCATTTCAATCTCTGGTTTTATGCAGCACCCCAACTCACCTTTCCCCTTAAGCAAGCATAAGTTGGTTTTCTAAATTTGAGACCCTGTTCTGTTTTGTAATTCAGTTCCTGTGTAGCCAAGGTTACATTCCGTGTATTAGGGATATCTTATGATGTTTCTTTTCCTGTGTGACTTATTTCAGTTAGAATCATCATACCTGAATCCACTCATTATGCTGCTACGGGCCTGATGACATAGATTTCCTTGCTGAGTGATACTGCATTGTACGTAAGTACCACAACTTCTTTATCCATTTTTCACTTTCTGCGATATTGAACTTGTACTGTAAACCAGGTTCTTGTAAACAGAGCCGTCCCAACCTTTGGGGTGGCTGTGTCTTTTTGATTTTAATTTCCCTAAGCTATAGGACCATAAGTGGAAGTGCCCTAGGCTCTGTTGCTTTGTTTTTTAGATGTTTCAGGAAACACCATACACTTCTCCCGAGTGGCTGTTGGCAATTTACATCCCGCCCATCAGCATAACAAGGCTCCCAGTTCTCCATGGCCTGTCCTGCCTTTCTGGATTTTACACTTTTTTCAGATGGCCCTTTTGACCGGGGGGAAGTGAGACTTCATTGTAGTGCAGATTTCCTTTGCAAGCTTGCTTGGTTGGCCAAAAAGGGCGTATGCGTTTTTTCCTGAATATATTCAGGAAAAAACGCATACGCCCTTTTTGGCCAAGTGCATCATTGTGGACGTTCTGCCACTTTTCCTATGCTTTAAATGCAATTCCAGTCTACCTCCTGAAATCGGTTTCCTGCAATTCTGCCCCGCTTTCAAGTCCTCTTGGCAGCCTTACTTCAGTATATTTTTGGACGATAGCTGTCATTTATAACTCTGCAGGTTTGTGAATTACAGTGCCCCTGAGCTCCTTTCTTCAAGTCGCTTTCTTGTGAGCTGGCCACAACACCGCAGGATTGCTTCAGGCCCTAATCTGGTTCCGGCATGGCACGCTTAGCCTTTGGTTAATTCCTCTTCCTGCTGCGAAATGAGAGTTAAATTTGCCCGTCCAGACACCTCCAGCTAGTCTGTCATTGGTTCTGCCTATTCCTGTTCATCTTCCGCAGAAATTGCAAACTGGGCCAAACAGGAGGTTAAAGGCACTGACTCTCCAAGCCGGGAGAGTGTTAGTAAAGCGTCTGGAATGTTGCACCCGAGTACCAGGGGACGAAAACTGAGACATATTGGAACACGTCTCCCGATCACACGGTTGATCATACTCTGGGTTCCACATGCATGTTTTAGCTGAAGGAAGAATACCTTAAACCTGGAGAGTTGAGACCCGTGGAATGGGTACCATGCAATATGACTTCAAAGGGTCTTCATTTGCTCACCGAACCTCTCCAATCCTATCACTGCTGCATTTATGCCCCTGCACACACGCTTGATTCTCTTTCGGAGACATAGCAATCCATAGGTTTTAAGATACTTCCTAGTCAGGTACATTCTTAGGTGTTTAATATGGGGTGTTGAATCCATTTCGTTGAGCAAGGAGTAGCTCTTGTCTATTCCATATTTGGCTTAAGGAACTTTATCTGTGCTCATTTCAATCTCTGGTTTTTGCAGCACCCCAACTCACCTTTCCCCTTAAGCAAGCATAAGTTGGTTTTCTAAATTTGAGACCCTGTTCTGTTTTGTAATTCAGTTCCTGTGTAGCCAAGTTTATATTCCGTGTATTAGTGATATCTTATGATGTTTCTTTTTCTGTGTGACTTATTTCAGTTAGAATCATTATACCTGAATCCACTCATTATGCTGCTACGGGCCTGATGACATAGATTTCCTTGCTGAGTGATACTGCATTGTACGTAAGTACCACAACTTCTTTATCCATTTTTCACTTTCTGCGATATAGAACTTGTACCGTAAACCAGGTTCTTGTAAACAGAGCCGTCCCAACCTTTGGGGTGGCTGTGTCTTTTTGATTTTAATTTCCCTAAGCTATAGGACCATAAGTGGAAGTGCCCTAGGCTCTGTTGCTTTGTTTTTTAGATGTTTCAGGAAACACCATACACTTCTCCCGAGTGGCTGTTGGCAATTTACATCCCGCCCATCAGCATAACAAGGCTCCCAGTTCTCCATGGCCTGTCCTGCCTTTCTGGATTTTACACTTTTTTCAGATGGCCCTTTTGACCGGGGGGAAGTGAGACTTCATTGTAGTGCAGATTTCCTTTGCAAGCTTGCTTGGTTGGCCAAAAAGGGCGTATGCGTTTTTTCCTGAATATATTCAGGAAAAAACGCATACGCCCTTTTTGGCCAAGTGCATCATTGTGGACGTTCTGCCTCTTTTCCTATGCTTTAAATGCAATTCCAGTCTACCTCCTGAAATCGGTTTCCTGCAATTCTGCCCCGCTTTCAATTCCTCTTGGCAGCCTTACTTCAGTATATTTTTGGACGATAGCTGTCATTTATAACTCTGCAGGTTTGTGAATTACAGTGCCCCTGAGCTCCTTTCTTCAACTCGCTTTCTCGTGAGCTGGCCGCAACACCGCAGGATGGCTTCAGGCCCTAATCTGGTTCCGGCACGGCACGCTGAGCCTTTGGTTAATTCCTCTTCCTGGTGGGAAATGAGAGTTAAATTTGCCCGTCCAGACACCTCCAGCTAGTCTCTCATTGGTTCTCCCTATTCCTGTTCATCTTCCGCAGAAATTGCAAACTGGGCCAAACAGGAGGTTAAAGGCACTGACTCTCCAAGTCGGGAGAGTGTTAGTAAAGCGTCTGGAATGTTGCACCCGAGTACCAGGGGACGAAAACTGACACATATTGGAACACGTCTCCCGATCACACGGTTGATCATACTCTGGGTTCCACATGCATGTTTTAGCTGAAGGAAGAATCCCTTAAACCTGGAGAGTTGAGACCCGTGGAATGGGTACCATGCAATATGACTTCAAAGGGTCTTCATTTGCTCACCGAACCTCTCCAATCCTATCACTGCTGCATTTATGCCCCTGCACACACGCTTGATTCTCTTTCGGAGACATAGCAATCCATAGGTTTTAAGATACTTCCTAGTCAGGTACATTCTTAGGTGTTTAATATGGGGTGTTGAATACATTTCGTTGAGCAAGGAGTAGCTCTTGTCTATTCCATATTTGGCTTAAGGAACTTTATCTGTGCTCATTTCAATCTCTGGTTTTTGCAGCACCCCAACTCACCTTTCCCCTTAAGCAAGCATAAGTTGGTTTTCTAAATTTGAGACCCTGTTCTGTTTTGTAATTCAGTTCCTGTGTAGCCAAGTTTACATTCCGTGTATTAGTGATATCTTATGATGTTTCTTTTTCTGTGTGACTTATTTCAGTTAGAATCACCGTACCTGAATCCACTCATTATGCTGCTACGGGCCTGATGACATAGATTTCCTTGCTGAGTGATACTGCATTGTACGTAAGTACCACAACTTCTTTATCCATTTTTCACTTTCTGCGATATAGAACTTGTACCGTAAACCAGGTTCTTGTAAACAGAGCCGTCCCAACCTTTGGGGTGGCTGTGTCTTTTGATTTTAATTTCCCTAAGCTATAGGACCATAAGTGGAAGTGCCCTAGGCTCTGTTGCTTTGTTTTTTAGATGTTTCAGGAAACACCATACACTTCTCCCGAGTGGCTGTTGGCAATTTACATCCCGCCCATCAACATAACAAGGCTCCCAGTTCTCCATGGCCTGTCCTGCCTTTCTGGATTTTACACTTTTTTCAGATGGCCCTTTTGACCGGGGGGAAGTGAGACTTCATTGTAGTGCAGATTTCCTTTGCAAGCTTGCTTGGTTGGCCAAAAAGGGCGTATGCGTTTTTTCCTGAATATATTCAGGAAAAAACGCATACGCCCTTTTTGGCCAAGTGCATCATTGTGGACGTTCTGCCACTTTTCCTATGCTTTAAATGCAATTCCAGTCTACCTCCTGAAATCGGTTTCCTGCAATTCTGCCCCGCTTTCAAGTCCTCTTGGCAGCCTTACTTCAGTATATTTTTGGACGATAGCTGTCATTTATAACTCTGCAGGTTTGTGAATTACAGTGCCCCTGAGCTCCTTTCTTCAAGTCGCTTTCTTGTGAGCTGGCCACAACACCGCAGGATTGCTTCAGGCCCTAATCTGGTTCCGGCATGGCACGCTTAGCCTTTGGTTAATTCCTCTTCCTGCTGCGAAATGAGAGTTAAATTTGCCCGTCCAGACACCTCCAGCTAGTCTGTCATTGGTTCTGCCTATTCCTGTTCATCTTCCGCAGAAATTGCAAACTGGGCCAAACAGGAGGTTAAAGGCACTGACTCTCCAAGCCGGGAGAGTGTTAGTAAAGCGTCTGGAATGTTGCACCCGAGTACCAGGGGACGAAAACTGAGACATATTGGAACACGTCTCCCGATCACACGGTTGATCATACTCTGGGTTCCACATGCATGTTTTAGCTGAAGGAAGAATACCTTAAACCTGGAGAGTTGAGACCCGTGGAATGGGTACCATGCAATATGACTTCAAAGGGTCTTCATTTGCTCACCGAACCTCTCCAATCCTATCACTGCTGCATTTATGCCCCTGCACACACGCTTGATTCTCTTTCGGAGACATAGCAATCCATAGGTTTTAAGATACTTCCTAGTCAGGTACATTCTTAGGTGTTTAATATGGGGTGTTGAATCCATTTCGTTGAGCAAGGAGTAGCTCTTGTCTATTCCATATTTGGCTTAAGGAACTTTATCTGTGCTCATTTCAATCTCTGGTTTTTGCAGCACCCCAACTCACCTTTCCCCTTAAGCAAGCATAAGTTGGTTTTCTAAATTTGAGACCCTGTTCTGTTTTGTAATTCAGTTCCTGTGTAGCCAAGTTTATATTCCGTGTATTAGTGATATCTTATGATGTTTCTTTTTCTGTGTGACTTATTTCAGTTAGAATCATTATACCTGAATCCACTCATTATGCTGCTACGGGCCTGATGACATAGATTTCCTTGCTGAGTGATACTGCATTGTACGTAAGTACCACAACTTCTTTATCCATTTTTCACTTTCTGCGATATAGAACTTGTACCGTAAACCAGGTTCTTGTAAACAGAGCCGTCCCAACCTTTGGGGTGGCTGTGTCTTTTTGATTTTAATTTCCCTAAGCTATAGGACCATAAGTGGAAGTGCCCTAGGCTCTGTTGCTTTGTTTTTTAGATGTTTCAGGAAACACCATACACTTCTCCCGAGTGGCTGTTGGCAATTTACATCCCGCCCATCAGCATAACAAGGCTCCCAGTTCTCCATGGCCTGTCCTGCCTTTCTGGATTTTACACTTTTTTCAGATGGCCCTTTTGACCGGGGGGAAGTGAGACTTCATTGTAGTGCAGATTTCCTTTGCAAGCTTGCTTGGTTGGCCAAAAAGGGCGTATGCGTTTTTTCCTGAATATATTCAGGAAAAAACGCATACGCCCTTTTTGGCCAAGTGCATCATTGTGGACGTTCTGCCTCTTTTCCTATGCTTTAAATGCAATTCCAGTCTACCTCCTGAAATCGGTTTCCTGCAATTCTGCCCCGCTTTCAATTCCTCTTGGCAGCCTTACTTCAGTATATTTTTGGACGATAGCTGTCATTTATAACTCTGCAGGTTTGTGAATTACAGTGCCCCTGAGCTCCTTTCTTCAACTCGCTTTCTCGTGAGCTGGCCGCAACACCGCAGGATGGCTTCAGGCCCTAATCTGGTTCCGGCACGGCACGCTGAGCCTTTGGTTAATTCCTCTTCCTGGTGGGAAATGAGAGTTAAATTTGCCCGTCCAGACACCTCCAGCTAGTCTCTCATTGGTTCTCCCTATTCCTGTTCATCTTCCGCAGAAATTGCAAACTGGGCCAAACAGGAGGTTAAAGGCACTGACTCTCCAAGTCGGGAGAGTGTTAGTAAAGCGTCTGGAATGTTGCACCCGAGTACCAGGGGACGAAAACTGACACATATTGGAACACGTCTCCCGATCACACGGTTGATCATACTCTGGGTTCCACATGCATGTTTTAGCTGAAGGAAGAATCCCTTAAACCTGGAGAGTTGAGACCCGTGGAATGGGTACCATGCAATATGACTTCAAAGGGTCTTCATTTGCTCACCGAACCTCTCCAATCCTATCACTGCTGCATTTATGCCCCTGCACACACGCTTGATTCTCTTTCGGAGACATAGCAATCCATAGGTTTTAAGATACTTCCTAGTCAGGTACATTCTTAGGTGTTTAATATGGGGTGTTGAATACATTTCGTTGAGCAAGGAGTAGCTCTTGTCTATTCCATATTTGGCTTAAGGAACTTTATCTGTGCTCATTTCAATCTCTGGTTTTTGCAGCACCCCAACTCACCTTTCCCCTTAAGCAAGCATAAGTTGGTTTTCTAAATTTGAGACCCTGTTCTGTTTTGTAATTCAGTTCCTGTGTAGCCAAGTTTACATTCCGTGTATTAGTGATATCTTATGATGTTTCTTTTTCTGTGTGACTTATTTCAGTTAGAATCACCGTACCTGAATCCACTCATTATGCTGCTACGGGCCTGATGACATAGATTTCCTTGCTGAGTGATACTGCATTGTACGTAAGTACCACAACTTCTTTATCCATTTTTCACTTTCTGCGATATAGAACTTGTACCGTAAACCAGGTTCTTGTAAACAGAGCCGTCCCAACCTTTGGGGTGGCTGTGTCTTTTGATTTTAATTTCCCTAAGCTATAGGACCATAAGTGGAAGTGCCCTAGGCTCTGTTGCTTTGTTTTTTAGATGTTTCAGGAAACACCATACACTTCTCCCGAGTGGCTGTTGGCAATTTACATCCCGCCCATCAACATAACAAGGCTCCCAGTTCTCCATGGCCTGTCCTGCCTTTCTGGATTTTACACTTTTTTCAGATGGCCCTTTTGACCGGGGGGAAGTGAGACTTCACTGTAGTGCAGATTTCCTTTGCAAGCTTGCTTGGTTGGCCAAATAGGGCGTATGCGTTTTTTCCTGAATATATTCAGGAAAAAACGCATACGCCCTTTTTGGCCAAGTGCATCATTGTGGACGTTCTGCCTCTTTTCCTATGCTTTAAATGCAATTCCAGTCTACCTCCTGAAATCGGTTTCCTGCAATTCTGCCCCGCTTTCAAGTCCTCTTGGCAGCCTTACTTCAGTATATTTTTGGACGATAGCTGTCATTTATAACTCTGCAGGTTTGTGAATTACAGTGCCCCTGAGCTCCTTTCTTCAAGTCGCTTTCTTGTGAGCCTGCCACAACACCGCAGGATGGCTTCAGGCCCTAATCTGGTTCCGGCACGGCACGCTGAGCCTTTGGTTAATTCCTCTTCCTGGTGGGAAATGAGAGTTAAATTTGCCCGTCCAGACACCTCCAGCTAGTCTGTCATTGGTTCTCCCTATTCCTGTTCATCTTCCGCAGAAATTGCAAACTGGGCCAAACAGGAGGTTAAAGGCACTGACTCTCCAAGTCGGGAGAGTGTTAGTAAAGCGTCTGGAATGTTGCACCCGAGTACCAGGGGACGAAAACTGACACATATTGGAACACGTCTCCCGATCACACGGTTGATCATACTCTGGGTTCCACATGCATGTTTTAGCTGAAGGAAGAATCCCTTAAACCTGGAGAGTTGAGACCCGTGGAATGGGTACCATGCAATATGACTTCAAAGGGTCTTCATTTGCTCACCGAACCTCTCCAATCCTATCACTGCTGCGTTTATGCCCCTGTACACACACTTGATTCTCTTTCAGAGACATAGCAATCCATAGGTTTTAAGATACTTCCTAGTCAGGTACACTCTTAGGCATTTAATATGGGGTGTTGAGTCCATTTCGTTGAGCAAGGAGTAGCTCTTGTCTATTCCATATTTGGCTTAAGGAACTTTATCTGTGCTCATTTCAATCTCTGGTTTTATGCAGCACCCCAACTCACCTTTCCCCTTAAGCAAGCATAAGTTGGTTTTCTAAATTTGAGACCCTGTTCTGTTTTGTAATTCAGTTCCTGTGTAGCCAAGGTTACATTCCGTGTATTAGTGATATCTTATGATGTTTCTTTTTCTGTGTGACTTATTTCAGTTAGAATCATCGTACCTGAATCCACTCATTATGCTGCTACGGGCCTGATGACATAGATTTCATTGCTGAGTGATATTGCATTGTACGTAAGTACCACAACTTCTTTATCCATTTTTCACTTTCTGCGATATTGAACTTGTACCGTAAACCAGGTTCTTGTAAACAGAGCCGTCCCAACCTTTGGGGTGGCTGTGTCTTTTGATTTTAATTTCCCTAAGCTATAGGACCATAAGTGGAAGTGCCCTAGGCTCTGTTGCTTTGTTTTTTAGATGTTTCAGGAAACACCATACACTTCTCCCGAGTGGCTGTTGGCAATTGACATCCCGCCCATCAGCATAACAAGGCTCCCAGTTCTCCATGGCCTGTCCTGCCTTTCTGGATTTTACACTTTTTTCAGATGGCCCTTTTGACCGGGGGGAAGTGAGACTTCACTGTAGTGCAGATTTCCTTTGCAAGATTGCTTGGTTGGCCAAAAAGGGCGTATGCGTTTTTTCCTGAATATATTCAGGAAAAAACGCATACGCCCTTTTTGGCCAAGTGCATCATTGTGGACGTTCTGCCTCTTTTCCTATGCTTTAAATGCAATTCCAGTCTACCTCCTGAAATCGGTTTCCTGCAATTCTGCCCCGCTTTCAAGTCCTCTTGGCAGCCTTACTTCAGTATATTTTTGGACGATAGCTGTCATTTATAACTCTGCAGGTTTGTGAATTACAGTGCCCCTGAGCTCCTTTCTTCAACTCGCTTTCTTGTGAGCTGGCCACAACACCGCAGGATGGCTTCAGGCCCTAATCTGGTTCCGGCACGGCACGCTGAGCCTTTGGTTAATTCCTCTTCCTGCTGCGAAATGAGAGTTAAATTTGCCCGTCCAGACACCTCCAGCTAGTTTGTCATTGGTTCTGCCTATTCCTGTTCATCTTCCGCAGAAATTGCAAACTGGGCCAAACAGGAGGTTAAAGGCACTGACTCTCCAAGTCGGGAGAGTGTTAGTAAAGCGTCTGGAATGTTGCACCCGAGTACCACGGGACGAAAACTGAGACATATTGGAACACGTCTCCCGATCACACGGCTGATCACACTCTGGGTTCCACATGCATGTTTTAGCTGAAGGAAGAATACCTTAAACCTGGAGAGTTGAGACCCGTGGAATGGGTTCCATGCAATATGACTTCAAAGGGTCTTCATTTGCTCACCGAACCTCTCCAGTCCTATCACTGCTGCGTTTATGCCCCTGTACACACGCTTGATTCTCTTTCGGAGACATAGCAATCCATAGGTTTTAAGATACTTCCTAGTCAGGTACACTCTTAGGCATTTAATATGGGGTGTTGAGTCCATTTTGTTGAGCAAGGAGTAGCTCTTGTCTATTCCATATTTGGCTTAAGGAACTTTATCTGTGCTCATTTCAATCTCTGGTTTTATGCAGCACCCCAACTCACCTTTCCCCTTAAGCAAGCATAAGTTGGTTTTCTAAATTTGAGACCCTGTTCTGTTTTGTAATTCAGTTCCTGTGTAGCCAAGGTTACATTCCGTGTATTAGGGATATCTTATGATGTTTCTTTTCCTGTGTGACTTATTTCAGTTAGAATCATCATACCTGAATCCACTCATTATGCTGCTACGGGCCTGATGACATAGATTTCCTTGCTGAGTGATACTGCATTGTACGTAAGTACCACAACTTCTTTATCCATTTTTCACTTTCTCCGATATTGAACTTGTACTGTAAACCAGGTTCTTGTAAACAGAGCCGTCCCAACCTTTGGGGTGGCTGTGTCTTTTTGATTTTAATTTCCCTAAGCTATAGGACCATAAGTGGAAGTGCCCTAGGCTCTGTTGCTTTGTTTTTTAGATGTTTCAGGAAACACCATACACTTCTCCCGAGTGGCTGTTGGCAATTTACATCCCGCCCATCAGCATAACAAGGCTCCCAGTTCTCCATGGCCTGTCCTGCCTTTCTGGATTTTACACTTTTTTCAGATGGCCCTTTTGACCGGGGGGAAGTGAGACTTCATTGTAGTGCAGATTTCCTTTGCAAGCTTGCTTGGTTGGCCAAAAAGGGCGTATGCGTTTTTTCCTGAATATATTCAGGAAAAAACGCATACGCCCTTTTTGGCCAAGTGCATCATTGTGGACGTTCTGCCACTTTTCCTATGCTTTAAATGCAATTCCAGTCTACCTCCTGAAATCGGTTTCCTGCAATTCTGCCCCGCTTTCAAGTCCTCTTGGCAGCCTTACTTCAGTATATTTTTGGACGATAGCTGTCATTTATAACTCTGCAGGTTTGTGAATTACAGTGCCCCTGAGCTCCTTTCTTCAAGTCGCTTTCTTGTGAGCTGGCCACAACACCGCAGGATTGCTTCAGGCCCTAATCTGGTTCCGGCATGGCACGCTTAGCCTTTGGTTAATTCCTCTTCCTGGTGGGAAATGAGAGTTAAATTTGCCCGTCCAGACACCTCCAGCTAGTCTGTCATTGGTTCTGCCTATTCCTGTTCATCTTCCGCAGAAATTGCAAACTGGGCCAAACAGGAGGTTAAAGGCACTGACTCTCCAAGCCGGGAGAGTGTTAGTAAAGCGTCTGGAATGTTGCACCCGAGTACCAGGGGACGAAAACTGAGACATATTGGAACACGTCTCCCGATCACACGGTTGATCATACTCTGGGTTCCACATGCATGTTTTAGCTGAAGGAAGAATACCTTAAACCTGGAGAGTTGAGACCCGTGGAATGGGTACCATGCAATATGACTTCAAAGGGTCTTCATTTGCTCACCGAACCTCTCCAATCCTATCACTGCTGCATTTATGCCCCTGCACACACGCTTGATTCTCTTTCGGAGACATAGCAATCCATAGGTTTTAAGATACTTCCTAGTCAGGTACATTCTTAGGTGTTTAATATGGGGTGTTGAATCCATTTCGTTGAGCAAGGAGTAGCTCTTGTCTATTCCATATTTGGCTTAAGGAACTTTATCTGTGCTCATTTCAATCTTTGGTTTTTGCAGCACCCCAACTCACCTTTCCCCTTAAGCAAGCATAAGTTGGTTTTCTAAATTTGAGACCCTGTTCTGTTTTGTAATTCAGTTCCTGTGTAGCCAAGTTTACATTCCGTGTATTAGTGATATCTTATGATGTTTCTTTTTCTGTGTGACTTATTTCAGTTAGAATCATTATACCTGAATCCACTCATTATGCTGCTACGGGCCTGATGACATAGATTTCCTTGCTGAGTGATACTGCATTGTACGTAAGTACCACAACTTCTTTATCCATTTTTCACTTTCTGCGATATAGAACTTGTACCGTAAACCAGGTTCTTGTAAACAGAGCCGTCCCAACCTTTGGGGTGGCTGTGTCTTTTTGATTTTAATTTCCCTAAGCTATAGGACCATAAGTGGAAGTGCCCTAGGCTCTGTTGCTTTGTTTTTTAGATGTTTCAGGAAACACCATACACTTCTCCCGAGTGGCTGTTGGCAATTTACATCCCGCCCATCAGCATAACAAGGCTCCCAGTTCTCCATGGCCTGTCCTGCCTTTCTGGATTTTACACTTTTTTCAGATGGCCCTTTTGACCGGGGGGAAGTGAGACTTCATTGTAGTGCAGATTTCCTTTGCAAGCTTGCTTGGTTGGCCAAAAAGGGCGTATGCGTTTTTTCCTGAATATATTCAGGAAAAAACGCATACGCCCTTTTTGGCCAAGTGCATCATTGTGGACGTTCTGCCTCTTTTCCTATGCTTTAAATGCAATTCCAGTCTACCTCCTGAAATCGGTTTCCTGCAATTCTGCCCCGCTTTCAAGTCCTCTTGGCAGCCTTACTTCAGTATATTTTTGGACGATAGCTGTCATTTATAACTCTGCAGGTTTGTGAATTACAGTGCCCCTGAGCTCCTTTCTTCAACTCCCTTTCTCGTGAGCTGGCCGCAACACCGCAGGATGGCTTCAGGCCCTAATCTGGTTCCGGCACGGCACGCTGAGCCTTTGGTTAATTCCTCTTCCTGGTGGGAAATGAGAGTTAAATTTGCCCGTCCAGACACCTCCAGCTAGTCTCTCATTGGTTCTCCCTATTCCTGTTCATCTTCCGCAGAAATTGCAAACTGGGCCAAACAGGAGGTTAAAGGCACTGACTCTCCAAGTCGGGAGAGTGTTAGTAAAGCGTCTGGAATGTTGCACCCGAGTACCAGGGGACGAAAACTGAGACATATTGGAACACGTCTCCCGATCACACGGTTGATCATACTCTGGGTTCCACATGCATGTTTTAGCTGAAGGAAGAATCCCTTAAACCTGGAGAGTTGAGACCCGTGGAATGGGTACCATGCAATATGACTTCAAAGGGTCTTCATTTGCTCACCGAACCTCTCCAATCCTATCACTGCTGCGTTTATGCCCCTGTACACACACTTGATTCTCTTTCAGAGACATAGCAATCCATAGGTTTTAAGATACTTCCTAGTCAGGTACACTCTTAGGCATTTAATATGGGGTGTTGAGTCCATTTCGTTGAGCAAGGAGTAGCTCTTGTCTATTCCATATTTGGCTTAAGGAACTTTATCTGTGCTCATTTCAATCTCTGGTTTTATGCAGCACCCCAACTCACCTTTCCCCTTAAGCAAGCATAAGTTGGTTTTCTAAATTTGAGACCCTGTTCTGTTTTGTAATTCAGTTCCTGTGTAGCCAAGTTTACATTCCGTGTATTAGTGATATCTTATGATGTTTCTTTTTCTGTGTGACTTATTTCAGTTAGAATCATCGTACCTGAATCCACTCATTATGCTGCTACGGGCCTGATGACATAGATTTCATTGCTGAGTGATACTGCATTGTACGTAAGTACCACAACTTCTTTATCCATTTTTCACTTTCTGCGATATTGAACTTGTACCGTAAACCAGGTTCTTGTAAACAGAGCCGTCCCAACCTTTGGGGTGGCTGTGTCTTTTGATTTTAATTTCCCTAAGCTATAGGACCATAAGTGGAAGTGCCCTAGGCTCTGTTGCTTTGTTTTTTAGATGTTTCAGGAAACACCATACACTTCTCCCGAGTGGCTGTTGGCAATTGACATCCCGCCCATCAGCATAACAAGGCTCCCAGTTCTCCATGGCCTGTCCTGCCTTTCTGGATTTTACACTTTTTTCAGATGGCCCTTTTGACCGGGGGGAAGTGAGACTTCACTGTAGTGCAGATTTCCTTTGCAACCTTGCTTGGTTGGCCAAAAAGGGCGTATGCGTTTTTTCCTGAATATATTCAGGAAAAAACGCATACGCCCTTTTTGGCCAAGTGCATCATTGTGGACGTTCTGCCTCTTTTCCTATGCTTTAAATGCAATTCCAGTCTACCTCCTGAAATCGGTTTCCTGCAATTCTGCCCCGCTTTCAAGTCCTCTTGGCAGCCTTACTTCAGTATATTTTTGGACGATAGCTGTCATTTATAACTCTGCAGGTTTGTGAATTACAGTGCCCCTGAGCTCCTTTCTTCAACTCGCTTTCTCGTGAGCTGGCCACAACACCGCAGGATGGCTTCAGGCCCTAATCTGGTTCCGGCACGGCACGCTGAGCCTTTGGTTAATTCCTCTTCCTGCTGCGAAATGAGAGTTAAATTTGCCCGTCCAGACACCTCCAGCTAGTCTGTCATTGGTTCTGCCTATTCCTGTTCATCTTCCGCAGAAATTGCAAACTGGGCCAAACAGGAGGTTAAAGGCACTGACTCTCCAAGTCGGGAGAGTGTTAGTAAAGCGTCTGGAATGTTGCACCCGAGTACCACGGGACGAAAACTGAGACATATTGGAACACGTCTCCCGATCACATGGTTGATCATACTCTGGGTTCCACATGCATGTTTTAGCTGAAGGAAGAATACCTTAAACCTGGAGAGTTGAGACCCGTGGAATGGGTTCCATGCAATATGACTTCAAAGGGTCTTCATTTGCTCACCGAACCTCTCCAGTCCTATCACTGCTGCGTTTATGCCCCTGTACACACGCTTGATTCTCTTTCGGAGACGTAGCAATCCATAGGTTTTAAGATACTTCCTAGTCAGGTACACTCTTAGGCATTTAATATGGGGTGTTGAGTCCATTTTGTTGAGCAAGGAGTAGCTCTTGTCTATTCCATATTTGGCTTAAGGAACTTTATCTGTGCTCATTTCAATCTCTGGTTTTATGCAGCACCCCAACTCACCTTTCCCCTTAAGCAAGCATAAGTTGGTTTTCTAAATTTGAGACCCTGTTCTGTTTTGTAATTCAGTTCCTGTGTAGCCAAGGTTACATTCCGTGTATTAGGGATATCTTATGATGTTTCTTTTCCTGTGTGACTTATTTCAGTTAGAATCATCATACCTGAATCCACTCATTATGCTGCTACGGGCCTGATGACATAGATTTCCTTGCTGAGTGATACTGCATTGTACGTAAGTACCACAACTTCTTTATCCATTTTTCACTTTCTGCGATATTGAACTTGTACTGTAAACCAGGTTCTTGTAAACAGAGCCGTCCCAACCTTTGGGGTGGCTGTGTCTTTTTGATTTTAATTTCCCTAAGCTATAGGACCATAAGTGGAAGTGCCCTAGGCTCTGTTGCTTTGTTTTTTAGATGTTTCAGGAAACACCATACACTTCTCCCGAGTGGCTGTTGGCAATTTACATCCCGCCCATCAGCATAACAAGGCTCCCAGTTCTCCATGGCCTGTCCTGCCTTTCTGGATTTTACACTTTTTTCAGATGGCCCTTTTGACCGGGGGGAAGTGAGACTTCATTGTAGTGCAGATTTCCTTTGCAAGCTTGCTTGGTTGGCCAAAAAGGGCGTATGCGTTTTTTCCTGAATATATTCAGGAAAAAACGCATACGCCCTTTTTGGCCAAGTGCATCATTGTGGACGTTCTGCCACTTTTCCTATGCTTTAAATGCAATTCCAGTCTACCTCCTGAAATCGGTTTCCTGCAATTCTGCCCCGCTTTCAAGTCCTCTTGGCAGCCTTACTTCAGTATATTTTTGGACGATAGCTGTCATTTATAACTCTGCAGGTTTGTGAATTACAGTGCCCCTGAGCTCCTTTCTTCAAGTCGCTTTCTTGTGAGCTGGCCACAACACCGCAGGATTGCTTCAGGCCCTAATCTGGTTCCGGCATGGCACGCTTAGCCTTTGGTTAATTCCTCTTCCTGCTGCGAAATGAGAGTTAAATTTGCCCGTCCAGACACCTCCAGCTAGTCTGTCATTGGTTCTGCCTATTCCTGTTCATCTTCCGCAGAAATTGCAAACTGGGCCAAACAGGAGGTTAAAGGCACTGACTCTCCAAGCCGGGAGAGTGTTAGTAAAGCGTCTGGAATGTTGCACCCGAGTACCAGGGGACGAAAACTGAGACATATTGGAACACGTCTCCCGATCACACGGTTGATCATACTCTGGGTTCCACATGCATGTTTTAGCTGAAGGAAGAATACCTTAAACCTGGAGAGTTGAGACCCGTGGAATGGGTACCATGCAATATGACTTCAAAGGGTCTTCATTTGCTCACCGAACCTCTCCAATCCTATCACTGCTGCATTTATGCCCCTGCACACACGCTTGATTCTCTTTCGGAGACATAGCAATCCATAGGTTTTAAGATACTTCCTAGTCAGGTACATTCTTAGGTGTTTAATATGGGGTGTTGAATCCATTTCGTTGAGCAAGGAGTAGCTCTTGTCTATTCCATATTTGGCTTAAGGAACTTTATCTGTGCTCATTTCAATCTCTGGTTTTTGCAGCACCCCAACTCACCTTTCCCCTTAAGCAAGCATAAGTTGGTTTTCTAAATTTGAGACCCTGTTCTGTTTTGTAATTCAGTTCCTGTGTAGCCAAGTTTATATTCCGTGTATTAGTGATATCTTATGATGTTTCTTTTTCTGTGTGACTTATTTCAGTTAGAATCATTATACCTGAATCCACTCATTATGCTGCTACGGGCCTGATGACATAGATTTCCTTGCTGAGTGATACTGCATTGTACGTAAGTACCACAACTTCTTTATCCATTTTTCACTTTCTGCGATATAGAACTTGTACCGTAAACCAGGTTCTTGTAAACAGAGCCGTCCCAACCTTTGGGGTGGCTGTGTCTTTTTGATTTTAATTTCCCTAAGCTATAGGACCATAAGTGGAAGTGCCCTAGGCTCTGTTGCTTTGTTTTTTAGATGTTTCAGGAAACACCATACACTTCTCCCGAGTGGCTGTTGGCAATTTACATCCCGCCCATCAGCATAACAAGGCTCCCAGTTCTCCATGGCCTGTCCTGCCTTTCTGGATTTTACACTTTTTTCAGATGGCCCTTTTGACCGGGGGGAAGTGAGACTTCATTGTAGTGCAGATTTCCTTTGCAAGCTTGCTTGGTTGGCCAAAAAGGGCGTATGCGTTTTTTCCTGAATATATTCAGGAAAAAACGCATACGCCCTTTTTGGCCAAGTGCATCATTGTGGACGTTCTGCCTCTTTTCCTATGCTTTAAATGCAATTCCAGTCTACCTCCTGAAATCGGTTTCCTGCAATTCTGCCCCGCTTTCAAGTCCTCTTGGCAGCCTTACTTCAGTATATTTTTGGACGATAGCTGTCATTTATAACTCTGCAGGTTTGTGAATTACAGTGCCCCTGAGCTCCTTTCTTCAACTCGCTTTCTCGTGAGCTGGCCGCAACACCGCAGGATTGCTTCAGGCCCTAATCTGGTTCCGGCACGGCACGCTGAGCCTTTGGTTAATTCCTCTTCCTGGTGGGAAATGAGAGTTAAATTTGCCCGTCCAGACACCTCCAGCTAGTCTGTCATTGGTTCTGCCTATTCCTGTTCATCTTCCGCAGAAATTGCAAACTGGGCCAAACAGGAGGTTAAAGGCACTGACTCTCCAAGTCGGGAGAGTGTTAGTAAAGCGTCTGGAATGTTGCACCCGAGTACCAGGGGACGAAAACTGACACATATTGGAACACGTCTCCCGATCACACGGTTGATCATACTCTGGGTTCCACATGCATGTTTTAGCTGAAGGAAGAATCCCTTAAACCTGGAGAGTTGAGACCCGTGGAATGGGTACCATGCAATATGACTTCAAAGGGTCTTCATTTGCTCACCGAACCTCTCCAATCCTATCACTGCTGCGTTTATGCCCCTGTACACACACTTGATTCTCTTTCAGAGACATAGCAATCCATAGGTTTTAAGATACTTCCTAGTCAGGTACACTCTTAGGCATTTAATATGGGGTGTTGAGTCCATTTCGTTGAGCAAGGAGTAGCTCTTGTCTATTCCATATTTGGCTTAAGGAACTTTATCTGTGCTCATTTCAATCTCTGGTTTTATGCAGCACCCCAACTCACCTTTCCCCTTAAGCAAGCATAAGTTGGGTTTCTAAATTTGAGACCCTGTTCTGTTTTGTAATTCAGTTCCTGTGTAGCCAAGTTTACATTCCGTGTATTAGTGATATCTTATGATGTTTCTTTTTCTGTGTGACTTATTTCAGTTAGAATCATCGTACCTGAATCCACTCATTATGCTGCTACGGGCCTGATGACATAGATTTCATTGCCTAGTGATACTGCATTGTACGTAAGTACCACAACTTCTTTATCCATTTTTCACTTTCTGCGATATTGAACTTGTACCGTAAACCAGGTTCTTGTAAAC
The DNA here is from genome assembly GCF_949774975.1 of Lagenorhynchus albirostris. NCBI lineage: Eukaryota > Metazoa > Chordata > Mammalia > Artiodactyla > Delphinidae > Lagenorhynchus > Lagenorhynchus albirostris. The sequence continues at coordinate 91,731 of NW_026783555.1, read as the reverse complement.
AGAGCCGTCCCAACCTTTGGGGTGGCTGTGTCTTTTGATTTTAATTTCCCTAAGCTATAGGACCATAAGTGGAAGTGCCCTAGGCTCTGTTGCTTTGTTTTTTAGATGTTTCAGGAAACACCATACACTTCTCCCGAGTGGCTGTTGGCAATTGACATCCCGCCCATCAGCATAACAAGGCTCCCAGTTCTCCATGGCCTGTCCTGCCTTTCTGGATTTTACACTTTTTTCAGATGGCCCTTTTGACCGGGGGGAAGTGAGACTTCACTGTAGTGCAGATTTCCTTTGCAACCTTGCTTGGTTGGCCAAAAAGGGCATATGCGTTTTTTCCTGAATATATTCAGGAAAAAACGCATACGCCCTTTTTGGCCAAGTGCATCATTGTGGACGTTCTGCCTCTTTTCCTATGCTTTAAATGCAATTCCAGTCTACCTCCTGAAATCGGTTTCCTGCAATTCTGCCCCGCTTTCAAGTCCTCTTGGCAGCCTTACTTCAGTATATTTTTGGACGATAGCTGTCATTTATAACTCTGCAGGTTTGTGAATTACAGTGCCCCTGAGCTCCTTTCTTCAACTCGCTTTCTCGTGAGCTGGCCGCAACACCGCAGGATGGCTTCAGGCCCTAATCTGGTTCCGGCACGGCACGCTGAGCCTTTGGTTAATTCCTCTTCCTGGTGGGAAATGAGAGTTAAATTTGCCCGTCCAGACACCTCCAGCTAGTCTGTCATTGGTTCTCCCTATTCCTGTTCATCTTCCGCAGAAATTGCAAACTGGGCCAAACAGGAGGTTAAAGGCACTGACTCTCCAAGTCGGGAGAGTGTTAGTAAAGCGTCTGGAATGTTGCACCCGAGTACCAGGGGACGAAAACTGAGACATATTGGAACACGTCTCCCGATCACACGGTTGATCATACTCTGGGTTCCACATGCATGTTTTAGCTGAAGGAAGAATACCTTAAACCTGGAGAGTTGAGACCCGTGGAATGGGTACCATGCAATATGACTTTAAAGGGTCTTCATTTGCTCACCGAACCTCTCCAATCCTATCACTGCTGCGTTTATGCCCCTGTACAAACACTTGATTCTCTTTCAGACACATAGCAATGCATAGGTTTTAAGATACTTCCTAGTCAGGTACACTCTTAGGCATTTAATATGGGGTGTTGAGTCCATTTCGTTGAGCAAGGAGTAGCTCTTGTCTATTCCATATTTGGCTTAAGGAACTTTATCTGTGCTCATTTCAATCTCTGGTTTTATGCAGCACCCCAACTCACCTTTCCCCTTAAGCAAGCATAAGTTGGGTTTCTAAATTTGAGACCCTGTTCTGTTTTGTAATTCAGTTCCTATGTAGCCAAGTTTAAATTCCGTGTATTAGTGATATCTTATAATGTTTCTTTTCCTGTGTGACTTATTTCAGTTAGAATCATCATACCTGAATCCACTCATTATGCTGCTACGGGGCTGATGACATAGATTTCATTGCTGAGTGATATTGCATTGTACGTAAGTACCACAACTTCTTTATCCATTTTTCACTTTCTGCGATATTGAACTTGTACCGTAAACCAGGTTCTTGTAAACAGAGCCGTCCCAACCTTTGGGGTGGCTGTGTCTTTTGATTTTAATTTCCCTAAGCTATAGGACCATAAGTGGAAGTGCCCTAGGCTCTGTTGCTTTGTTTTTTAGATGTTTCAGGAAACACCATACACTTCTCCCGAGTGGCTGTTGGCAATTGACATCCCGCCCATCAGCATAACAAGGCTCCCAGTTCTCCATGGCCTGTCCTGCCTTTCTGGATTTTACACTTTTTTCAGATGGCCCTTTTGACCGGGGGGAAGTGAGACTTCACTGTAGTGCAGATTTCCTTTGCAAGCTTGCTTGGTTGGCCAAAAAGGGCGTATGCGTTTTTTCCTGAATATATTCAGGAAAAAACGCATACGCCCTTTTTGGCCAAGTGCATCATTGTGGACGTTCTGCCTCTTTTCCTATGCTTTAAATGCAATTCCAGTCTACCTCCTGAAATCGGTTTCCTGCAATTCTGCCCCGCTTTCAAGTCCTCTTGGCAGCCTTACTTCAGTATATTTTTGGACGATAGCTGTCATTTATAACTCTGCAGGTTTGTGAATTACAGTGCCCCTGAGCTCCTTTCTTCAACTCGCTTTCTCGTGAGCTGGCCGCAACACCGCAGGATGGCTTCAGGCCCTAATCTGGTTCCGGCACGGCACGCTGAGCCTTTGGTTAATTCCTCTTCCTGGTGGGAAATGAGAGTTAAATTTGCCCGTCCAGACACCTCCAGCTAGTCTGTCATTGGTTCTCCCTATTCCTGTTCATCTTCCGCAGAAATTGCAAACTGGGCCAAACAGGAGGTTAAAGGCACTGACTCTCCAAGTCGGGAGAGTGTTAGTAAAGCGTCTGGAATGTTGCACCCGAGTACCAGGGGACGAAAACTGAGACATATTGGAACACGTCTCCCGATCACACGGTTGATCATACTCTGGGTTCCACATGCATGTTTTAGCTGAAGGAAGAATACCTTAAACCTGGAGAGTTGAGACCCGTGGAATGGGTACCATGCAATATGAATTCAAAGGGTCTTCATTTGCTCACCGAACCTCTCCAATCCTATCACTGCTGCGTTTATGCCCCTGTACACACACTTGATTCTCTTTCGGAGACATAGCAATCCATAGGTTTTAAGATACTTCCTAGTCAGGTACACTCTTAGGCATTTAATATGGGGTGTTGAGTCCATTTCGTTGAGCAAGGAGTAGCTCTTGTCTATTCCATATTTGGCTTAAGGAACTTTATCTGTGCTCATTTCAATCTCTGGTTTTATGCAGCACCCCAACTCACCTTTCCCCTTAAGCAAGCATAAGTTGGGTTTCTAAATTTGAGACCCTGTTCTGTTTTGTAATTCAGTTCCTGTGTAGCCAAGTTTACATTCCGTGTATTAGTGATATCTTATGATGTTTCTTTTCCTGTGTGACTTATTTCAGTTAGAATCATCATACCTGAATCCACTCATTATGCTGCTACAGGCCTGATGACATAGATTTCATTTCTGAGTGATACTGCATTGTACGTAAGTACCACAACTTCTTTATCCATTATTCACTTTCTGCGATATTGAACTTGTACCGTAAACCAGGTTCTTGTAAACAGAGCCGTCCCAACCTTTGGGGTGGCTGTGTCTTTTGATTTTAATTTCCCTAAGCTATAGGACCATAAGTGGAAGTGCCCTAGGCTCTGTTGCTTTGTTTTTTAGATGTTTCAGGAAACACCATACACTTCTCCCGAGTGGCTGTTGGCAATTGACATCCCGCCCATCAGCATAACAAGGCTCCCAGTTCTCCATGGCCTGTCCTGCCTTTCTGGATTTTACACTTTTTTCAGATGGCCCTTTTGACCGGGGGGAAGTGAGACTTCATTGTAGTGCAGATTTCCTTTGCAAGCTTGCTTGGTTGGCCAAAAAGGGCGTATGCGTTTTTTCCTGAATATATTCAGGAAAAAACGCATACGCCCTTTTTGGCCAAGTGCATCATTGTGGACGTTCTGCCTCTTTTCCTATGCTTTAAATGCAATTCCAGTCTACCTCCTGAAATCGGTTTCCTGCAATTCTGCCCCGCTTTCAAGTCCTCTTGGCAGCCTTACTTCAGTATATTTTTGGACGATAGCTGTCATTTATAACTCTGCAGGTTTGTGAATTACAGTGCCCCTGAGCTCCTTTCTTCAACTCGCTTTCTCGTGAGCTGGCCGCAACACCGCAGGATGGCTTCAGGCCCTAATCTGGTTCCGGCACGGCACGCTGAGCCTTTGGTTAATTCCTCTTCCTGGTGGGAAATGAGAGTTAAATTTGCCCGTCCAGACACCTCCAGCTAGTCTGTCATTGGTTCTCCCTATTCCTGTTCATCTTCCGCAGAAATTGCAAACTGGGCCAAACAGGAGGTTAAAGGCACTGACTCTCCAAGTCGGGAGAGTGTTAGTAAAGCGTCTGGAATGTTGCACCCGAGTACCAGGGGACGAAAACTGAGACATATTGGAACACGTCTCCCGATCACACGGTTGATCATACTCTGGGTTCCACATGCATGTTTTAGCTGAAGGAAGAATACCTTAAACCTGGAGAGTTGAGACCCGTGGAATGGGTACCATGCAATATGAATTCAAAGGGTCTTCATTTGCTCACCGAACCTCTCCAATCCTATCACTGCTGCGTTTATGCCCCTGTACACACACTTGATTCTCTTTCGGAGACATAGCAATCCATAGGTTTTAAGATACTTCCTAGTCAGGTACACTCTTAGGCATTTAATATGGGGTGTTGAGTCCATTTCGTTGAGCAAGGAGTAGCTCTTGTCTATTCCATATTTGGCTTAAGGAACTTTATCTGTGCTCATTTCAATCTCTGGTTTTATGCAGCACCCCAACTCACCTTTCCCCTTAAGCAAGCATAAGTTGGGTTTCTAAATTTGAGACCCTGTTCTGTTTTGTAATTCAGTTCCTGTGTAGCCAAGTTTACATTCCGTGTATTAGTGATATCTTATGATGTTTCTTTTCCTGTGTGACTTATTTCAGTTAGAATCATCATACCTGAATCCACTCATTATGCTGCTACAGGCCTGATGACATAGATTTCATTTCTGAGTGATACTGCATTGTACGTAAGTACCACAACTTCTTTATCCATTATTCACTTTCTGCGATATTGAACTTGTACCGTAAACCAGGTTCTTGTAAACAGAGCCGTCCCAACCTTTGGGGTGGCTGTGTCTTTTGATTTTAATTTCCCTAAGCTATAGGACCATAAGTGGAAGTGCCCTAGGCTCTGTTGCTTTGTTTTTTAGATGTTTCAGGAAACACCATACACTTCTCCCGAGTGGCTGTTGGCAATTGACATCCCGCCCATCAGCATAACAAGGCTCCCAGTTCTCCATGGCCTGTCCTGCCTTTCTGGATTTTACACTTTTTTCAGATGGCCCTTTTGACCGGGGGGAAGTGAGACTTCATTGTAGTGCAGATTTCCTTTGCAAGCTTGCTTGGTTGGCCAAAAAGGGCGTATGCGTTTTTTCCTGAATATATTCAGGAAAAAACGCATACGCCCTTTTTGGCCAAGTGCATCATTGTGGACGTTCTGCCTCTTTTCCTATGCTTTAAATGCAATTCCAGTCTACCTCCTGAAATCGGTTTCCTGCAATTCTGCCCCGCTTTCAAGTCCTCTTGGCAGCCTTACTTCAGTATATTTTTGGACGATAGCTGTCATTTATAACTCTGCAAGTTTGTGAATTACAGTGCCCCGGAGCTCCTTTCTTCAACTCGCTTTCTCGTGAGCTGGCCGCAACACCGCAGGATGGCTTCAGGCCCTAATCTGGTTCCGGCACGGCACGCTGAGCCTTTGGTTAATTCCTCTTCCTGGTGGGAAATGAGAGTTAAATTTGCCCGTCCAGACACCTCCAGCTAGTCTGTCATTGGTTCTCCCTATTCCTGTTCATCTTCCGCAGAAATTGCAAACTGGGCCAAACAGGAGGTTAAAGGCACTGACTCTCCAAGTCGGGAGAGTGTTAGTAAAGCGTCTGGAATGTTGCACCCGAGTACCAGGGGACGAAAACTGAGACATATTGGAACACGTCTCCCGATCACACGGTTGATCATACTCTGGGTTCCACATGCATGTTTTAGCTGAAGGAAGAATACCTTAAACCTGGAGAGTTGAGACCCGTGGAATGGGTACCATGCAATATGACTTCAAAGGGTCTTCATTTGCTCACCGAACCTCTCCAATCCTATCACTGCTGCGTTTATGCCCCTGTACACACACTTGATTCTCTTTCAGAGACATAGCAATCCATAGGTTTTAAGATACTTCCTAGTCAGGTACACTCTTAGGCATTTAATATGGGGTGTTGAGTCCATTTCGTTGAGCAAGGAGTAGCTCTTGTCTATTCCATATTTGGCTTAAGGAACTTTATCTGTGCTCATTTCAATCTCTGGTTTTATGCAGCACCCCAACTCACCTTTCCCCTTAAGCAAGCATAAGTTGGTTTTCTAAATTTGAGACCCTGTTCTGTTTTGTAATTCAGTTCCTGTGTAGCCAAGTTTACATTCCGTGTATTAGTGATATCTTATGATGTTTCTTTTTCTGTGTGACTTATTTCAGTTAGAATCATCGTACCTGAATCCACTCATTATGCTGCTACGGGCCTGATGACATAGATTTCATTGCTGAGTGATACTGCATTGTACGTAAGTACCACAACTTCTTTATCCATTATTCACTTTCTGCGATATTGAACTTGTACCGTAAACCAGGTTGTTGTAAACAGAGTTGTCCCAACCTTTGGGGTGGCTGTGTCTTTTGATTTTAATTTCCCTAAGCTATAGGACCATAAGTGGAAGTGCCCTAGGCTCTGTTGCTTTGTTTTTTAGATGTTTCAGGAAACACCATACACTTCTCCCGAGTGGCTGTTGGCAATTGACATCCCGCCCATCAGCATAACAAGGCTCCCAGTTCTCCATGGCCTGTCCTGCCTTTCTGGATTTTACACTTTTTTCAGATGGCCCTTTTGACCGGGGGGAAGTGAGACTTCACTGTAGTGCAGATTTCCTTTGCAAGCTTGCTTGGTTGGCCAAAAAGGGCGTATGCGTTTTTTCCTGAATATATTCAGGAAAAAACGCATACGCCCTTTTTGGCCAAGTGCATCATTGTGGACGTTCTGCCTCTTTTCCTATGCTTTAAATGCAATTCCAGTCTACCTCCTGAAATCGGTTTCCTGCAATTCTGCCCCGCTTTCAAGTCCTCTTGGCAGCCTTACTTCAGTATATTTTTGGACGATAGCTGTCATTTATAACTCTGCAGGTTTGTGAATTACAGTGCCCCGGAGCTCCTTTCTTCCACTCGCTTTCTCGTGAGCTGGCCGCAACACCGCAGGATGGCTTCAGGCCCTAATCTGGTTCCGGCACGGCACGCTGAGCCTTTGGTTAATTCCTCTTCCTGGTGGGAAATGAGAGTTAAATTTGCCCGTCCAGACACCTCCAGCTAGTCTGTCATTGGTTCTCCCTATTCCTGTTCATCTTCCGCAGAAATTGCAAACTGGGCCAAACAGGAGGTTAAAGGCACTGACTCTCCAAGTCGGGAGAGTGTTAGTAAAGCGTCTGGAATGTTGCACCCGAGTACCAGGGGACGAAAACTGAGACATATTGGAACACGTCTCCCGATCACACGGTTGATCATACTCTGGGTTCCACATGCATGTTTTAGCTGAAGGAAGAATACCTTAAACCTGGAGAGTTGAGACCCGTGGAATGGGTACCATGCAATATGACTTCAAAGGGTCTTCATTTGCTCACCGAACCTCTCCAATCCTATCACTGCTGCGTTTATGCCCCTGTACACACACTTGATTCTCTTTCAGAGACATAGCAATCCATAGGTTTTAAGATACTTCCTAGTCAGGTACACTCTTAGGCATTTAATATGGGGTGTTGAGTCCATTTCGTTGAGCAAGGAGTAGCTCTTGTCTATTCCATATTTGGCTTAAGGAACTTTATCTGTGCTCATTTCAATCTCTGGTTTTATGCAGCACCCCAACTCACCTTTCCCCTTAAGCAAGCATAAGTTGGTTTTCTAAATTTGAGACCCTGTTCTGTTTTGTAATTCAGTTCCTGTGTAGCCAAGTTTACATTCCGTGTATTAGTGATATCTTATGATGTTTCTTTTTCTGTGTGACTTATTTCAGTTAGAATCATCGTACCTGAATCCACTCATTATGCTGCTACGGGCCTGATGACATAGATTTCATTGCTGAGTGATACTGCATTGTACGTAAGTACCACAACTTCTTTATCCATTTTTCACTTTCTGCGATATTGAACTTGTACCGTAAACCAGGTTCTTGTAAACAGAGCCGTCCCAACCTTTGGGGTGGCTGTGTCTTTTGATTTTAATTTCCTTAAGCTATAGGACCATAAGTGGAAGTGCCCTAGGCTCTGTTGCTTTGTTTTTTAGATGTTTCAGGAAACACCATACACTTCTCCCGAGTGGCTGTTGGCAATTGACATCCCGCCCATCAGCATAACAAGGCTCCCAGTTCTCCATGGCCTGTCCTGCCTTTCTGGATTTTACACTTTTTTCAGATGGCCCTTTTGACCGGGGGGAAGTGAGACTTCACTGTAGTGCAGATTTCCTTTGCAAGCTTGCTTGGTTGGCCAAAAAGGGCGTATGCGTTTTTTCCTGAATATATTCAGGAAAAAACGCATACGCCCTTTTTGGCCAAGTGCATCATTGTGACGTTCTGCCTCTTTTCCTATGCTTTAAATGCAATTCCAGTCTACCTCCTGAAATCGGTTTCCTGCAATTCTGCCCCGCTTTCAAGTCCTCTTGGCAGCCTTACTTCAGTATATTTTTGGACGATAGCTGTCATTTATAACTCTGCAGGTTTGTGAATTACAGTGCCCCTGAGCTCCTTTCTTCAACTCGCTTTCTCGTGAGCTGGCCGCAACACCGCAGGATGGCTTCAGGCCCTAATCTGGTTCCGGCACGGCACGCTGAGCCTTTGGTTAATTCCTCTTCCTGGTGGGAAATGAGAGTTAAATTTGCCCGTCCAGACACCTCCAGCTAGTCTGTCATTGGTTCTCCCTATTCCTGTTCATCTTCCGCAGAAATTGCAAACTGGGCCAAACAGGAGGTTAAAGGCACTGACTCTCCAAGTCGGGAGAGTGTTAGTAAAGCGTCTGGAATGTTGCACCCGAGTACCAGGGGACGAAAACTGAGACATATTGGAACACGTCTCCCGATCACACGGTTGATCATACTCTGGGTTCCACATGCATGTTTTAGCTGAAGGAAGAATACCTTAAACCTGGAGAGTTGAGACCCGTGGAATGGGTACCATGCAATATGACTTCAAAGGGTCTTCATTTGCTCACCGAACCTCTCCAATCCTATCACTGCTGCGTTTATGCCCCTGTACACACACTTGATTCTCTTTCAGAGACATAGCAATCCATAGGTTTTAAGATACTTCCTAGTCAGGTACACTCTTAGGCATTTAATATGGGGTGTTGAGTCCATTTCGTTGAGCAAGGAGTAGCTCTTGTCTATTCCATATTTGGCTTAAGGAACTTTATCTGTGCTCATTTCAATCTCTGGTTTTATGCAGCACCCCAACTCACCTTTCCCCTTAAGCAAGCATAAGTTGGGTTTCTAAATTTGAGACCCTGTTCTGTTTTGTAATTCAGTTCCTGTGTAGCCAAGGTTACATTCCGTGTATTAGTGATATCTTATGATGTTTCTTTTTCTGTGTGACTTATTTCAGTTACAATGATCGTACCTGAATCCACTCATTATGCTGCTACGGGCCTGATGACATAGATTTCATTGCTGAGTGATACTGCATTGTACGTAAGTACCACAACTTCTTTATCCATTTTTCACTTTCTGCGATATTGAACTTGTACCGTAAACCAGGTTCTTGTAAACAGAGCCGTCCCAACCTTTGGGGTGGCTGTGTCTTTTGATTTTAATTTCCCTAAGCTATAGGACCATAAGTGGAAGTGCCCTAGGCTCTGTTGCTTTGTTTTTTAGATGTTTCAGGAAACACCATACACTTCTCCCGAGTGGCTGTTGGCAATTGACATCCCGCCCATCAGCATAACAAGGCTCCCAGTTCTCCATGGCCTGTCCTGCCTTTCTGGATTTTACACTTTTTTCAGATGGCCCTTTTGACCGGGGGGAAGTGAGACTTCACTGTAGTGCAGATTTCCTTTGCAAGCTTGCTTGGTTGGCCAAAAAGGGCGTATGCGTTTTTTCCTGAATATATTCAGGAAAAAACGCATACGCCCTTTTTGGCCAAGTGCATCATTGTGGACGTTCTGCCTCTTTTCCTATGCTTTAAATGCAATTCCAGTCTACCTCCTGAAATCGGTTTCCTGCAATTCTGCCCCGCTTTCAAGTCCTCTTGGCAGCCTTACTTCAGTATATTTTTGGACGATAGCTGTCATTTATAACTCTGCAGGTTTGTGAATTACAGTGCCCCTGAGCTCCTTTCTTCAACTCGCTTTCTCGTGAGCTGGCCGCAACACCGCAGGATGGCTTCAGGCCCTAATCTGGTTCCGGCACGGCACGCTGAGCCTTTGGTTAATTCCTCTTCCTGGTGGGAAATGAGAGTTAAATTTGCCCGTCCAGACACCTCCAGCTAGTCTGTCATTGGTTCTCCCTATTCCTGTTCATCTTCCGCAGAAATTGCAAACTGGGCCAAACAGGAGGTTAAAGGCACTGACTCTCCAAGTCGGGAGAGTGTTAGTAAAGCGTCTGGAATGTTGCACCCGAGTACCAGGGGACGAAAACTGAGACATATTGGAACACGTCTCCCGATCACACGGTTGATCATACTCTGGGTTCCACATGCATGTTTTAGCTGAAGGAAGAATACCTTAAACCTGGAGAGTTGAGACCCGTGGAATGGGTACCATGCAATATGACTTCAAAGGGTCTTCATTTGCTCACCGAACCTCTCCAATCCTATCACTGCTGCGTTTATGCCCCTGTACACACACTTGATTCTCTTTCAGAGACATAGCAATCCATAGGTTTTAAGATACTTCCTAGTCAGGTACACTCTTAGGCATTTAATATGGGGTGTTGAGTCCATTTCGTTGAGCAAGGAGTAGCTCTTGTCTATTCCATATTTGGCTTAAGGAACTTTATCTGTGCTCATTTCAATCTCTGGTTTTATGCAGCACCCCAACTCACCTTTCCCCTTAAGCAAGCATAAGTTGGGTTTCTAAATTTGAGACCCTGTTCTGTTTTGTAATTCAGTTCCTGTGTAGCCAAGTTTACATTCCGTGTATTAGTGATATCTTATGATGTTTCTTTTTCTGTGTGACTTATTTCAGTTAGAATCATCGTACCTGAATCCACTCATTATGCTGCTACGGGCCTGATGACATAGATTTCATTGCTGAGTGATACTGCATTGTACGTAAGTACCACAACTTCTTTATCCATTTTTCACTTTCCGCGATATTGAACTTGTACCGTAAACCAGGTTCTTGTAAACAGAGCCGTCCCAACCTTTGGGGTGGCTGTGTCTTTTGATTTTAATTTCCCTAAGCTATAGGACCATAAGTGGAAGTGCCCTAGGCTCTGTTGCTTTGTTTTTTAGATGTTTCAGGAAACACCATACACTTCTCCCGAGTGGCTGTTGGCAATTTACATCCCGCCCATCAGCATAACAAGGCTCCCAGTTCTCCATGGCCTGTCCTGCCTTTCTGGATTTTACACTTTTTTCAGATGGCCCTTTTGACCGGGGGGAAGTGAGACTTCACTGTAGTGCAGATTTCCTTTGCAAGCTTGCTTGGTTGGCCAAAAAGGACGTATGCGTCTTTTCCTGAATATATTCAGGAAAAGACGCATACGCCCTTTTTGGCCAAGTGCATCATTGTGGAGGTTCTGCCTCTTTTCCTATGCTTTAAATGCAATTCCAGTCTACCTCCTGAAATCGGTTTCCTGCAATTCTGCCCCGCTTTCAAGTCCTCTTGGCAGCCTTACTTCAGTATATTTTTGGACGATAGCTGTCATTTATAACTCTGCAGGTTTGTGAATTACAGTGCCCCTGTGCTCCTTTCTTCAACTCGCTTTCTCGTGAGCTGGCCGCAACACCGCAGGATGGCTTCAGGCCCTAATCTGGTTCCGGCACGGCACGCTGAGCCTTTGGTTAATTCCTCTTCCTGGTGGGAAATGAGAGTTAAATTTGCCCGTCCAGACACCTCCAGCTAGTCTGTCATTGGTTCTCCCTATTCCTGTTCATCTTCCGCAGAAATTGCAAACTGGGCCAAACAGGAGGTTAAAGGCACTGACTCTCCAAGTCGGGAGAGTGTTAGTAAAGCGTCTGGAATGTTGCACCCGAGTACCAGGGGACGAAAACTGAGACATATTGGAACACGTCTCCCGATCACACGGTTGATCATACTCTGGGTTCCACATGCATGTTTTAGCTGAAGGAAGAATACCTTAAACCTGGAGAGTTGAGACCCGTGGAATGGGTACCATGCAATATGACTTCAAAGGGTCTTCATTTGCTCACCGAACCTCTCCAATCCTATCACTGCTGCGTTTATGCCCCTGTACACACACTTGATTCTCTTTCAGAGACATAGCAATCCATAGGTTTTAAGATACTTCCTAGTCAGGTACACTCTTAGGCATTTAATATGGGGTGTTGAGTCCATTTCGTTGAGCAAGGAGTAGCTCTTGTCTATTCCATATTTGGTTAAGGAACTTTATCTGTGCTCATTTCAATCTCTGGTTTTATGCAGCACCCCAACTCACCTTTCCCCTTAAGCAAGCATAAGTTGGTTTTCTAAATTTGAGACCCTGTTCTGTTTTGTAATTCAGTTCCTGTGTAGCCAAGTTTACATTCCGTGTATTAGTGATATCTTATGATGTTTCTTTTCCTGTGTGACTTATTTCAGTTAGAATCATCGTACCTGAATCCACTCATTATGCTGCTACGGGCCTGATGACATAGATTTCATTGCTGAGTGATACTGCATTGTACGTAAGTACCACAACTTCTTTATCCATTTTTCACTTTCTGCGATATTGAACTTGTACCGTAAACCAGGTTCTTGTAAACAGAGCCGTCCCAACCTTTGGGGTGGCTGTGTCTTTTGATTTTAATTTCCCTAAGCTATAGGACCATAAGTGGAAGTGCCCTAGGCTCTGTTGCTTTGTTTTTTAGATGTTTCAGGAAACACCATACACTTCTCCCGAGTGGCTGTTGGCAATTGACATCCCGCCCATCAGCATAACAAGGCTCCCAGTTCTCCATGGCCTGTCCTGCCTTTCTGGATTTTACACTTTTTTCAGATGGCCCTTTTGACCGGGGGGAAGTGAGACTTCATTGTAGTGCAGATTTCCTTTGCAAGCTTGCTTGGTTGGCCAAAAAGGGCGTATGCGTTTTTTCCTGAATATATTCAGGAAAAAACGCATACGCCCTTTTTGGCCAAGTGCATCATTGTGGACGTTCTGCCTCTTTTCCTATGCTTTAAATGCAATTCCAGTCTACCTCCTGAAATCGGTTTCCTGCAATTCTGCCCCGCTTTCAAGTCCTCTTGGCAGCCTTACTTCAGTATATTTTTGGACGATAGCTGTCATTTATAACTCTGCAGGTTTGTGAATTACAGTGCCCCTGAGCTCCTTTCTTCAACTCGCTTTCTCGTGAGCTGGCCGCAACACCGCAGGATGGCTTCAGGCCCTAATCTGGTTCCGGCACGGCACGCTGAGCCTTTGGTTAATTCCTCTTCCTGGTGGGAAATGAGAGTTAAATTTGCCCGTCCAGACACCTCCAGCTAGTCTGTCATTGGTTCTCCCTATTCCTGTTCATCTTCCGCAGAAATTGCAAACTGGGCCAAACAGGAGGTTAAAGGCACTGACTCTCCAAGTCGGGAGAGTGTTAGTAAAGCGTCTGGAATGTTGCACCCGAGTACCAGGGGACGAAAACTGAGACATATTGGAACACGTCTCCCGATCACACGGTTGATCATACTCTGGGTTCCACATGCATGTTTTAGCTGAAGGAAGAATACCTTAAACCTGGAGAGTTGAGACCCGTGGAATGGGTACCATGCAATATGACTTCAAAGGGTCTTCATTTGCTCACCGAACCTCTCCAATCCTATCACTGCTGCATTTATGCCCCTGTACACACACTTGATTCTCTTTCAGAGACATAGCAATCCATAGGTTTTAAGATACTTACTAGTCAGGTACACTCTTAGGCATTTAATATGGGGTGTTGAGTCCATTTCGTTGAGCAAGGAGTAGCTCTTGTCTATTCCATATTTGGCTTAAGGAACTTTATCTGTGCTCATTTCAATCTCTGGTTTTATGCAGCACCCCAACTCACCTTTCCCCTTAAGCAAGCATAAGTTGGTTTTCTAAATTTGAGACCCTGTTCTGTTTTGTAATTCAGTTCCTGTGTAGCCAAGTTTACATTCCGTGTATTAGTGATATCTTATGATGTTTCTTTTACTGTGTGACTTATTTCAGTTAGAATCATCGTACCTGAATCCACTCATTATGCTGCTACGGGCCTGATGACATAGATTTCATTGCTGAGTGATACTGCATTGTACGTAAGTACCACAACTTCTTTATCCATTTTTCACTTTCTGCGATATTGAACTTGTACCGTAAACCAGGTTCTTGTAAACAGAGCCGTCCCAACCTTTGGGGTGGCTGTGTCTTTTGATTTTAATTTCCCTAAGCTATAGGACCATAAGTGGAAGTGCCCTAGGCTCTGTTGCTTTGTTTTTTAGATGTTTCAGGAAACACCATACACTTCTCCCGAGTGGCTGTTGGCAATTTACATCCCGCCCATCAGCATAAGAAGGCTCCCAGTTCTCCATGGCCTGTCCTGCCTTTCTGGATTTTACACTTTTTTCAGATGGCCCTTTTGACCGGGGGGAAGTGAGACTTCACTGTAGTGCAGATTTCCTTTGCAAGCTTGCTTGGTTGGCCAAAAAGGGCGTATGCGTTTTTTCCTGAATATATTCAGGAAAAAACGCATACGCCCTTTTTGGCCAAGTGCATCATTGTGGACGTTCTGCCTCTTTTCCTATGCTTTCAATGCAATTCCAGTCTACCTCCTGAAATCGGTTTCCTGCAATTCTGCCCCGCTTTCAAGTCCTCTTGGCAGCCTTACTTCAGTATATTTTTGGACGATAGCTGTCATTTATAACTCTGCAGGTTTGTGAATTACAGTGCCCCTGAGCTCCTTTCTTCAACTCGCTTTCTCGTGAGCTGGCCGCAACCCCGCAGGATGGCTTCAGGCCCTAATCTGGTTCCGGCACGGCACGCTGAGCCTTTGGTTAATTCCTCTTCCTGGTGGGAAATGAGAGTTAAATTTGCCCGTCCAGACACCTCCAGCTAGTCTGTCATTGGTTCTCCCTAATCCTGTTCATCTTCCGCAGAAATTGCAAACTGGGCCAAACAGGAGGTTAAAGGCACTGACTCTCCAAGTCGGGAGAGTGTTAGTAAAGCGTCTGGAATGTTGCACCCGAGTACCAGGGGACGAAAACTGAGACATATTGGAACACGTCTCCCGATCACACGGTTGATCATACTCTGGGTTCCACATGCATGTTTTAGCTGAAGGAAGAATACCTTAAACCTGGAGAGTTGAGACCCGTGGAATGGGTACCATGCAATATGACTTCAAAGGGTCTTCATTTGCTCACCGAACCTCTCCAATCCTATCACTGCTGCATTTATGCCCCTGTACACACACTTGATTCTCTTTCAGAGACATAGCAATCCATAGGTTTTAAGATACTTCCTAGTCAGGTACACTCTTAGGCATTTAATATGGGGTGTTGAGTCCATTTCGTTGAGCAAGGAGTAGCTCTTGTCTATTCCATATTTGGTTAAGGAACTTTATCTGTGCTCATTTCAATCTCTGGTTTTATGCAGCACCCCAACTCACCTTTCCCCTTAAGCAAGCATAAGTTGGTTTTCTAAATTTGAGACCCTGTTCTGTTTTGTAATTCAGTTCCTGTGTAGCCAAGTTTACATTCCGTGTATTAGTGATATCTTATGATGTTTCTTTTCCTGTGTGACTTATTTCAGTTAGAATCATCGTACCTGAATGCACTCATTATGCTGCTACGGGCCTGATGACATAGATTTCATTGCTGAGTGATACTGCATTGTACGTAAGTACCACAACTTCTTTATCCATTTTTCACTTTCTGCGATACTGAACTTGTACCGTAAACCAGGTTCTTGTAAACAGAGCCGTCCCAACCTTTGGGGTGGCTGTGTCTTTTGATTTTAATTTCCCTAAGCTATAGGACCATAAGTGGAAGTGCCCTAGGCTCTGTTGCTTTGTTTTTTAGATGTTTCAGGAAACACCATACACTTCTCCCGAGTGGCTGTTGGCAATTTACATCCCGCCCATCAGCATAAGAAGGCTCCCAGTTCTCCATGGCCTGTCCTGCCTTTCTGGATTTTACACTTTTTTCAGATGGCCCTTTTGACCGGGGGGAAGTGAGACTTCACTGTAGTGCAGATTTCCTTTGCAAGCTTGCTTGGTTGGCCAAAAAGGGCGTATGCGTTTTTTCCTGAATATATTCAGGAAAAAACGCATACGCCCTTTTTGGCCAAGTGCATCATTGTGGACGTTCTGCCTCTTTTCCTATGCTTTCAATGCAATTCCAGTCTACCTCCTGAAATCGGTTTCCTGCAATTCTGCCCCGCTTTCAAGTCCTCTTGGCAGCCTTACTTCAGTATATTTTTGGACGATAGCTGTCATTTATAACTCTGCAGGTTTGTGAATTACAGTGCCCCTGAGCTCCTTTCTTCAACTCGCTTTCTCGTGAGCTGGCCGCAACCCCGCAGGATGGCTTCAGGCCCTAATCTGGTTCCGGCACGGCACGCTGAGCCTTTGGTTAATTCCTCTTCCTGGTGGGAAATGAGAGTTAAATTTGCCCGTCCAGACACCTCCAGCTAGTCTGTCATTGGTTCTCCCTAATCCTGTTCATCTTCCGCAGAAATTGCAAACTGGGCCAAACAGGAGGTTAAAGGCACTGACTCTCCAAGTCGGGAGAGTGTTAGTAAAGCGTCTGGAATGTTGCACCCGAGTACCAGGGGACGAAAACTGAGACATATTGGAACACGTCTCCCGATCACACGGTTGATCATACTCTGGGTTCCACATGCATGTTTTAGCTGAAGGAAGAATACCTTAAACCTGGAGAGTTGAGACCCGTGGAATGGGTACCATGCAATATGACTTCAAAGGGTCTTCATTTGCTCACCGAACCTCTCCAATCCTATCACTGCTGCGTTTATGCCCCTGTACACACACTTGATTCTCTTTCAGAGACATAGCAATCCATAGGTTTTAAGATACTTCCTAGTCAGGTACACTCTTAGGCATTTAATATGGGGTGTTGAGTCCATTTCGTTGAGCAAGGAGTAGCTCTTGTCTATTCCATATTTGGTTAAGGAACTTTATCTGTGCTCATTTCAATCTCTGGTTTTATGCAGCACCCCAACTCACCTTTCCCCTTAAGCAAGCATAAGTTGGGTTTCTAAATTTGAGACCCTGTTCTGTTTTGTAATTCAGTTCCTGTGTAGCCAAGTTTACATTCCGTGTATTAGTGATATCTTATGATGTTTCTTTTCCTGTGTGACTTATTTCAGTTAGAATCATCGTACCTGAATCCACTCATTATGCTGCTACGGGCCTGATGACATAGATTTCATTGCTGAGTGATACTGCATTGTACGTAAGTACCACAACTTCTTTATCCATTTTTCACTTTCTGCGATACTGAACTTGTACCGTAAACCAGGTTCTTGTAAACAGAGCCGTCCCAACCTTTGGGGTGGCTGTGTCTTTTGATTTTAATTTCCCTAAGCTATAGGACCATAAGTGGAAGTGCCCTAGGCTCTGTTGCTTTGTTTTTTAGATGTTTCAGGAAACACCATACACTTCTCCCGAGTGGCTGTTGGCAATTTACATCCCGCCCATCAGCATAACAAGGCTCCCAGTTCTCCATGGCCTGTCCTGCCTTTCTGGATTTTACACTTTTTTCAGATGGCCCTTTTGACCGGGGGGAAGTGAGACTTCACTGTAGTGCAGATTTCCTTTGCAAGCTTGCTTGGTTGGCCAAAAAGGGCGTATGCGTTTTTTCCTGAATATATTCAGGAAAAAACGCATACGCCCTTTTTGGCCAAGTGCATCATTGTGGACGTTCTGCCTCTTTTCCTATGCTTTAAATGCAATTCCAGTCTACCTCCTGAAATCGGTTTCCTGCAATTCTGCCCCGCTTTCAAGTCCTCTTGGCAGCCTTACTTCAGTATATTTTTGGACGATAGCTGTCATTTATAACTCTGCAGGTTTGTGAATTACAGTGCCCCTGAGCTCCTTTCTTCAACTCGCTTTCTCGTGAGCTGGCCGCAACCCCGCAGGATGGCTTCAGGCCCTAATCTGGTTCCGGCACGGCACGCTGAGCCTTTGGTTAATTCCTCTTCCTGGTGGGAAATGAGAGTTAAATTTGCCCGTCCAGACACCTCCAGCTAGTCTGTCATTGGTTCTCCCTAATCCTGTTCATCTTCCGCAGAAATTGCAAACTGGGCCAAACAGGAGGTTAAAGGCACTGACTCTCCAAGTCGGGAGAGTGTTAGTAAAGCGTCTGGAATGTTGCACCCGAGTACCAGGGGACGAAAACTGAGACATATTGGAACACGTCTCCCGATCACACGGTTGATCATACTCTGGGTTCCACATGCATGTTTTAGCTGAAGGAAGAATACCTTAAACCTGGAGAGTTGAGACCCGTGGAATGGGTACCATGCAATATGACTTCAAAGGGTCTTCATTTGCTCACCGAACCTCTCCAATCCTATCACTGCTGCATTTATGCCCCTGTACACACACTTGATTCTCTTTCAGAGACATAGCAATCCATAGGTTTTAAGATACTTCCTAGTCAGGTACACTCTTAGGCATTTAATATGGGGTGTTGAGTCCATTTCGTTGAGCAAGGAGTAGCTCTTGTCTATTCCATATTTGGTTAAGGAACTTTATCTGTGCTCATTTCAATCTCTGGTTTTATGCAGCACCCCAACTCACCTTTCCCCTTAAGCAAGCATAAGTTGGTTTTCTAAATTTGAGACCCTGTTCTGTTTTGTAATTCAGTTCCTGTGTAGCCAAGTTTACATTCCGTGTATTAGTGATATCTTATGATGTTTCTTTTCCTGTGTGACTTATTTCAGTTAGAATCATCGTACCTGAATGCACTCATTATGCTGCTACGGGCCTGATGACATAGATTTCATTGCTGAGTGATACTGCATTGTACGTAAGTACCACAACTTCTTTATCCATTTTTCACTTTCTGCGATACTGAACTTGTACCGTAAACCAGGTTCTTGTAAACAGAGCCGTCCCAACCTTTGGGGTGGCTGTGTCTTTTGATTTTAATTTCCCTAAGCTATAGGACCATAAGTGGAAGTGCCCTAGGCTCTGTTGCTTTGTTTTTTAGATGTTTCAGGAAACACCATACACTTCTCCCGAGTGGCTGTTGGCAATTTACATCCCGCCCATCAGCATAAGAAGGCTCCCAGTTCTCCATGGCCTGTCCTGCCTTTCTGGATTTTACACTTTTTTCAGATGGCCCTTTTGACCGGGGGGAAGTGAGACTTCACTGTAGTGCAGATTTCCTTTGCAAGCTTGCTTGGTTGGCCAAAAAGGGCGTATGCGTTTTTTCCTGAATATATTCAGGAAAAAACGCATACGCCCTTTTTGGCCAAGTGCATCATTGTGGACGTTCTGCCTCTTTTCCTATGCTTTCAATGCAATTCCAGTCTACCTCCTGAAATCGGTTTCCTGCAATTCTGCCCCGCTTTCAAGTCCTCTTGGCAGCCTTACTTCAGTATATTTTTGGACGATAGCTGTCATTTATAACTCTGCAGGTTTGTGAATTACAGTGCCCCTGAGCTCCTTTCTTCAACTCGCTTTCTCGTGAGCTGGCCGCAACCCCGCAGGATGGCTTCAGGCCCTAATCTGGTTCCGGCACGGCACGCTGAGCCTTTGGTTAATTCCTCTTCCTGGTGGGAAATGAGAGTTAAATTTGCCCGTCCAGACACCTCCAGCTAGTCTGTCATTGGTTCTCCCTAATCCTGTTCATCTTCCGCAGAAATTGCAAACTGGGCCAAACAGGAGGTTAAAGGCACTGACTCTCCAAGTCGGGAGAGTGTTAGTAAAGCGTCTGGAATGTTGCACCCGAGTACCAGGGGACGAAAACTGAGACATATTGGAACACGTCTCCCGATCACACGGTTGATCATACTCTGGGTTCCACATGCATGTTTTAGCTGAAGGAAGAATACCTTAAACCTGGAGAGTTGAGACCCGTGGAATGGGTACCATGCAATATGACTTCAAAGGGTCTTCATTTGCTCACCGAACCTCTCCAATCCTATCACTGCTGCGTTTATGCCCCTGTACACACACTTGATTCTCTTTCAGAGACATAGCAATCCATAGGTTTTAAGATACTTCCTAGTCAGGTACACTCTTAGGCATTTAATATGGGGTGTTGAGTCCATTTCGTTGAGCAAGGAGTAGCTCTTGTCTATTCCATATTTGGTTAAGGAACTTTATCTGTGCTCATTTCAATCTCTGGTTTTATGCAGCACCCCAACTCACCTTTCCCCTTAAGCAAGCATAAGTTGGGTTTCTAAATTTGAGACCCTGTTCTGTTTTGTAATTCAGTTCCTGTGTAGCCAAGTTTACATTCCGTGTATTAGTGATATCTTATGATGTTTCTTTTCCTGTGTGACTTATTTCAGTTAGAATCATCGTACCTGAATCCACTCATTATGCTGCTACGGGCCTGATGACATAGATTTCATTGCTGAGTGATACTGCATTGTACGTAAGTACCACAACTTCTTTATCCATTTTTCACTTTCTGCGATACTGAACTTGTACCGTAAACCAGGTTCTTGTAAACAGAGCCGTCCCAACCTTTGGGGTGGCTGTGTCTTTTGATTTTAATTTCCCTAAGCTATAGGACCATAAGTGGAAGTGCCCTAGGCTCTGTTGCTTTGTTTTTTAGATGTTTCAGGAAACACCATACACTTCTCCCGAGTGGCTGTTGGCAATTTACATCCCGCCCATCAGCATAACAAGGCTCCCAGTTCTCCATGGCCTGTCCTGCCTTTCTGGATTTTACACTTTTTTCAGATGGCCCTTTTGACCGGGGGGAAGTGAGACTTCACTGTAGTGCAGATTTCCTTTGCAAGCTTGCTTGGTTGGCCAAAAAGGGCGTATGCGTTTTTTCCTGAATATATTCAGGAAAAAACGCATACGCCCTTTTTGGCCAAGTGCATCATTGTGGACGTTCTGCCTCTTTTCCTATGCTTTAAATGCAATTCCAGTCTACCTCCTGAAATCGGTTTCCTGCAATTCTGCCCCGCTTTCAAGTCCTCTTGGCAGCCTTACTTCAGTATATTTTTGGACGATAGCTGTCATTTATAACTCTGCAGGTTTGTGAATTACAGTGCCCCTGAGCTCCTTTCTTCAACTCGCTTTCTCGTGAGCTGGCCACAACACCGCAGGATGGCTTCAGGCCCTAATCTGGTTCCGGCACGGCACGCTGAGCCTTTGGTTAATTCCTCTTCCTGGTGGGAAATGAGAGTTAAATTTGCCCGTCCAGACACCTCCAGCTAGTCTGTCATTGGTTCTCCCTATTCCTGTTCATCTTCCGCAGAAATTGCAAACTGGGCCAAACAGGAGGTTAAAGGCACTGACTCTCCAAGTCGGGAGAGTGTGAGTAAAGCGTCTGGAATGTTGCACCCGAGTACCAGGGGACGAAAACTGAGACATATTGGAACACGTCTCCCGATCACACGGTTGATCATACTCTGGGTTCCACATGCATGTTTTAGCTGAAGGAAGAATACCTTAAACCTGGAGAGTTGAGACCCGTGGAATGGGTACCATGCAATATGACTTCAAAGGGTCTTCATTTGCTCACCGAACCTCTCCAATCCTATCACTGCTGCGTTTATGCCCCTGTACACACACTTGATTCTCTTTCAGAGACATAGCAATCCATAGGTTTTAAGATACTTCCTAGTCAGGTACACTCTTAGGCATTTAATATGGGGTGTTGAGTCCATTTCGTTGAGCAAGGAGTAGCTCTTGTCTATTCCATATTTGGTTAAGGAACTTTATCTGTGCTCATTTCAATCTCTGGTTTTATGCAGCACCCCAACTCACCTTTCCCCTTAAGCAAGCATAAGTTGGTTTTCTAAATTTGAGACCCTGTTCTGTTTTGTAATTCAGTTCCTGTGTAGCCAAGTTTACATTCCGTGTATTAGTGATATCTTATGATGTTTCTTTTCCTGTGTGACTTATTTCAGTTAGAATCATCGTACCTGAATCCACTCATTATGCTGCTACGGGCCTGATGACATAGATTTCATTGCTGAGTGATACTGCATTGTACGTAAGTACCACAACTTCTTTATCCATTTTTCACTTTCTGCGATATTGAACTTGTACCGTAAACCAGGTTCTTGTAAACAGAGCCGTCCCAACCTTTGGGGTGGCTGTGTCTTTTGATTTTAATTTCCCTAAGCTATAGGACCATAAGTGGAAGTGCCCTAGGCTCTGTTGCTTTGTTTTTTAGATGTTTCAGGAAACACCATACACTTCTCCCGAGTGGCTGTTGGCAATTTACATCCCGCCCATCAGCATAACAAGGCTCCCAGTTCTCCATGGCCTGTCCTGCCTTTCTGGATTTTACACTTTTTTCAGATGGCCCTTTTGACCGGGGGGAAGTGAGACTTCATTGTAGTGCAGATTTCCTTTGCAAGCTTGCTTGGTTGGCCAAAAAGGGCGTATGCGTTTTTTCCTGAATATATTCAGGAAAAAACGCATACGCCCTTTTTGGCCAAGTGCATCATTGTGGACGTTCTGCCTCTTTTCCTATGCTTTAAATGCAATTCCAGTCTACCTCCTGAAATCGGTTTCCTGCAATTCTGCCCCGCTTTCAAGTCCTCTTGGCAGCCTTACTTCAGTATATTTTTGGACGATAGCTGTCATTTATAACTCTGCAGGTTTGTGAATTACAGTGCCCCTGAGCTCCTTTCTTCAACTCGCTTTCTCGTGAGCTGGCCGCAACACCGCAGGATGGCTTCAGGCCCTAATCTGGTTCCGGCACGGCACGCTGAGCCTTTGGTTAATTCCTCTTCGTGGTGGGAAATGAGAGTTAAATTTGCCCGTCCAGACACCTCCAGCTAGTCTGTCATTGGTTCTCCCTATTCCTGTTCATCTTCCGCAGAAATTGCAAACTGGGCCAAACAGGAGGTTAAAGGCACTGACTCTCCAAGTCGGGAGAGTGTTAGTAAAGCGTCTGGAATGTTGCACCCGAGTACCAGGGGACGAAAACTGAGACATATTGGAACACGTCTCCCGATCACACGGTTGATCATACTCTGGGTTCCACATGCATGTTTTAGCTGAAGGAAGAATACCTTAAACCTGGAGAGTTGAGACCCGTGGAATGGGTACCATGCAATATGACTTCAAAGGGTCTTCATTTGCTCACCGAACCTCTCCAATCCTATCACTGCTGCGTTTATGCCCCTGTACACACACTTGATTCTCTTTCAGAGACATAGCTATCCATAGGTTTTAAGATACTTCCTAGTCAGGTACACTCTTAGGCATTTAATATGGGGTGTTGAGTCCATTTCGTTGAGCAAGGAGTAGCTCTTGTCTATTCCATATTTGGCTTAAGGAACTTTATCTGTGCTCATTTCAATCTCTGGTTTTATGCAGCACCCCAACTCACCTTTCCCCTTAAGCAAGCATAAGTTGGTTTTCTAAATTTGAGACCCTGTTCTGTTTTGTAATTCAGTTCCTGTGTAGCCAAGTTTACATTCCGTGTATTAGTGATATCTTATGATGTTTCTTTTCCTGTGTGACTTATTTCAGTTAGAATCATCGTACCTGAATCCACTCATTATGCTGCTACGGGCCTGATGACATAGATTTCATTGCTGAGTGATACTGCATTGTACGTAAGTACCACAACTTCTTTATCCATTTTTCACTTTCTGCGATATTGAACTTGTACCGTAAACCAGGTTCTTGTAAACAGAGCCGTCCCAACCTTTGGGGTGGCTGTGTCTTTTGATTTTAATTTCCCTAAGCTATAGGACCATAAGTGGAAGTGCCCTAGGCTCTGTTGCTTTGTTTTTTAGATGTTTCAGGAAACACCATACACTTCTCCCGAGTGGCTGTTGGCAATTTACATCCCGCCCATCAGCATAACAAGGCTCCCAGTTCTCCATGGCCTGTCCTGCCTTTCTGGATTTTACACTTTTTTCAGATGGCCCTTTTGACCGGGGGGAAGTGAGACTTCACTGTAGTGCAGATTTCCTTTGCAAGCTTGCTTGGTTGGCCAAAAAGGGCGTATGCGTTTTTTCCTGAATATATTCAGGAAAAAACGCATACGCCCTTTTTGGCCAAGTGCATCATTGTGGACGTTCTGCCTCTTTTCCTATGCTTTCAATGCAATTCCAGTCTACCTCCTGAAATCGGTTTCCTGCAATTCTGCCCCGCTTTCAAGTCCTCTTGGCAGCCTTACTTCAGTATATTTTTGGACGATAGCTGTCATTTATAACTCTGCAGGTTTGTGAATTACAGTGCCCCTGAGCTCCTTTCTTCAACTCGCTTTCTCGTGAGCTGGCCGCAACCCCGCAGGATGGCTTCAGGCCCTAATCTGGTTCCGGCACGGCACGCTGAGCCTTTGGTTAATTCCTCTTCCTGGTGGGAAATGAGAGTTAAATTTGCCCGTCCAGACACCTCCAGCTAGTCTGTCATTGGTTCTCCCTATTCCTGTTCATCTTCCGCAGAAATTGCAAACTGGGCCAAACAGGAGGTTAAAGGCACTGACTCTCCAAGTCGGGAGAGTGTTAGTAAAGCGTCTGGAATGTTGCACCCGAGTACCAGGGGACGAAAACTGAGACATATTGGAACACGTCTCCCGATCACACGGTTGATCATACTCTGGGTTCCACATGCATGTTTTAGCTGAAGGAAGAATACCTTAAACCTGGAGAGTTGAGACCCGTGGAATGGGTACCATGCAATATGACTTCAAAGGGTCTTCATTTGCTCACCGAACCTCTCCAATCCTATCACTGCTGCGTTTATGCCCCTGTACACACACTTGATTCTCTTTCAGAGACATAGCAATCCATAGGTTTTAAGATACTTCCTAGTCAGGTACACTCTTAGGCATTTAATATGGGGTGTTGAGTCCATTTCGTTGAGCAAGGAGTAGCTCTTGTCTATTCCATATTTGGCTTAAGGAACTTTATCTGTGCTCATTTCAATCTCTGGTTTTATGCAGCACCCCAACTCACCTTTCCCCTTAAGCAAGCATAAGTTGGTTTTCTAAATTTGAGACCCTGTTCTGTTTTGTAATTCAGTTCCTGTGTAGCCAAGTTTACATTCCGTGTATTAGTGATATCTTATGATGTTTCTTTTCCTGTGTGACTTATTTCAGTTAGAATCATCGTACCTGAATCCACTCATTATGCTGCTACGGGCCTGATGACATAGATTTCATTGCTGAGTGATACTGCATTGTACGTAAGTACCACAACTTCTTTATCCATTTTTCACTTTCTGCGATACTGAACTTGTACCGTAAACCAGGTTCTTGTAAACAGAGCCGTCCCAACCTTTGGGGTGGCTGTGTCTTTTGATTTTAATTTCCCTAAGCTATAGGACCATAAGTGGAAGTGCCCTAGGCTCTGTTGCTTTGTTTTTTAGATGTTTCAGGAAACACCATACACTTCTCCCGAGTGGCTGTTGGCAATTGACATCCCGCCCATCAGCATAACAAGGCTCCCAGTTCTCCATGGCCTGTCCTGCCTTTCTGGATTTTACACTTTTTTCAGATGGCCCTTTTGACCGGGGGGAAGTGAGACTTCATTGTAGTGCAGATTTCCTTTGCAAGCTTGCTTGGTTGGCCAAAAAGGGCGTATGCGTCTTTTCCTGAATATATTCAGGAAAAGACGCATACGCCCTTTTTGGCCAAGTGCATCATTGTGGACGTTCTGCCTCTTTTCCTATGCTTTCAATGCAATTCCAGTCTACCTCCTGAAATCGGTTTCCTGCAATTCTGCCCCGCTTTCAAGTCCTCTTGGCAGCCTTACTTCAGTATATTTTTGGACGATAGCTGTCATTTATAACTCTGCAGGTTTGTGAATTACAGTGCCCCTGAGCTCCTTTCTTCAACTCGCTTTCTCGTGAGCTGGTCGCAACCCCGCAGGATGGCTTCAGGCCCTAATCTGGTTCCGGCACGGCACGCTGAGCCTTTGGTTAATTCCTCTTCCTGGTGGGAAATGAGAGTTAAATTTGCCCGTCCAGACACCTCCAGCTAGTCTGTCATTGGTTCTCCCTATTCCTGTTCATCTTCCGCAGAAATTGCAAACTGGGCCAAACAGGAGGTTAAAGGCACTGACTCTCCAAGTCGGGAGAGTGTTAGTAAAGCGTCTGGAATGTTGCACCCGAGTACCAGGGGACGAAAACTGAGACATATTGGAACACGTCTCCCGATCACACGGTTGATCATACTCTGGGTTCCACATGCATGTTTTAGCTGAAGGAAGAATACCTTAAACCTGGAGAGTTGAGACCCGTGGAATGGGTACCATGCAATATGACTTCAAAGGGTCTTCATTTGCTCACCGAACTTCTCCAATCCTATCACTGCTGCGTTTATGCCCCTGTACACACACTTGATTCTCTTCCAGAGACATAGCAATCCATAGGTTTTAAGATACTTCCTAGTCAGGTACACTCTTAGGCATTTAATATGGGGTGTTGAGTCCATTTCGTTGAGCAAGGAGTAGCTCTTGTCTATTCCATATTTGGCTTAAGGAACTTTATCTGTGCTCATTTCAATCTCTGGTTTTATGCAGCACCCCAACTCACCTTTCCCCTTAAGCAAGCATAAGTTGGTTTTCTAAATTTGAGACCCTGTTCTGTTTTGTAATTCAGTTCCTGTGTAGCCAAGTTTACATTCCGTGTATTAGTGATATCTTATGATGTTTCTTTTCCTGTGTGACTTATTTCAGTTAGAATCATCGTACCTGAATCCACTCATTATGCTGCTACGGGCCTGATGACATAGATTTCATTGCTGAGTGATACTGCATTGTACGTAAGTACCACAACTTCTTTATCCATTTTTCACTTTCTGCGATATTGAACTTGTACCGTAAACCAGGTTCTTGTAAACAGAGCCGTCCCAACCTTTGGGGTGGCTGTGTCTTTTGATTTTAATTTCCCTAAGCTATAGGACCATAAGTGGAAGTGCCCTAGGCTCTGTTGCTTTGTTTTTTAGATGTTTCAGGAAACACCATACACTTCTCCCGAGTGGCTGTTGGCAATTTACATCCCGCCCATCAGCATAACAAGGCTCCCAGTTCTCCATGGCCTGTCCTGCCTTTCTGGATTTTACACTTTTTTCAGATGGCCCTTTTGACCGGGGGGAAGTGAGACTTCACTGTAGTGCAGATTTCCTTTGCAAGCTTGCTTGGTTGGCCAAAAAGGGCGTATGCGTTTTTTCCTGAATATATTCAGGAAAAAACGCATACGCCCTTTTTGGCCAAGTGCATCATTGTGGACGTTCTGCCTCTTTTCCTATGCTTTCAATGCAATTCCAGTCTACCTCCTGAAATCGGTTTCCTGCAATTCTGCCCCGCTTTCAAGTCCTCTTGGCAGCCTTACTTCAGTATATTTTTGGACGATAGCTGTCATTTATAACTCTGCAGGTTTGTGAATTACAGTGCCCCTGAGCTCCTTTCTTCAACTCGCTTTCTCGTGAGCTGGTCGCAACCCCGCAGGATGGCTTCAGGCCCTAATCTGGTTCCGGCACGGCACGCTGAGCCTTTGGTTAATTCCTCTTCCTGGTGGGAAATGAGAGTTAAATTTGCCCGTCCAGACACCTCCAGCTAGTCTGTCATTGGTTCTCCCTATTCCTGTTCATCTTCCGCAGAAATTGCAAACTGGGCCAAACAGGACGTTAAAGGCACTGACTCTCCAAGTTGGGAGAGTGTTAGTAAAGCGTCTGGAATGTTGCACCCGAGTACCAGGGGACGAAAACTGAGACATATTGGAACACGTCTCCCGATCACACGGTTGATCATACTCTGGGTTCCACATGCATGTTTTAGCTGAAGGAAGAATACCTTAAACCTGGAGAGTTGAGACCCGTGGAATGGGTACCATGCAATATGACTTCAAAGGGTCTTCATTTGCTCACCGAACTTCTCCAATCCTATCACTGCTGCGTTTATGCCCCTGTACACACACTTGATTCTCTTCCAGAGACATAGCAATCCATAGGTTTTAAGATACTTCCTAGTCAGGTACACTCTTAGGCATTTAATATGGGGTGTTGAGTCCATTTCGTTGAGCAAGGAGTAGCTCTTGTCTATTCCATATTTGGCTTAAGGAACTTTATCTGTGCTCATTTCAATCTCTGGTTTTATGCAGCACCCCAACTCACCTTTCCCCTTAAGCAAGCATAAGTTGGTTTTCTATATTTGAGACCCTGTTCTGTTTTGGAATTCAGTTCCTGTGTAGCCAAGTTTACATTCCGTGTATTAGTGATATCTTATGATGTTTCTTTTCCTGTGTGACTTATTTCAGTTAGAATCATCGTACCTGAATCCACTCATTATGCTGCTACGGGCCTGATGACATAGATTTCATTGCTGAGTGATACTGCATTGTACGTAAGTACCACAACTTCTTTATCCATTTTTCACTTTCTGCGATATTGAACTTGTACCGTAAACCAGGTTCTTGTAAACAGAGCCGTCCCAACCTTTGGGGTGGCTGTGTCTTTTGATTTTAATTTCCCTAAGCTATAGGACCATAAGTGGAAGTGCCCTAGGCTCTGTTGCTTTGTTTTTTAGATGTTTCAGGAAACACCATACACTTCTCCCGAGTGGCTGTTGGCAATTGACATCCCGCCCATCAGCATAACAAGGCTCCCAGTTCTCCATGGCCTGTCCTGCCTTTCTGGATTTTACACTCTTTTCAGATGGCCCTTTTGACCGGGGGGAAGTGAGACTTCACTGTAGTGCAGATTTCCTTTGCAAGCTTGCTTGGTTGGCCAAAAAGGGCGTATGCGTTTTTTCCTGAATATATTCAGGAAAAAACGCATACGCCCTTTTTGGCCAAGTGCATCATTGTGGACGTTCTGCCTCTTTTCCTATGCTTTAAATGCAATTCCAGTCTACCTCCTGAAATCGGTTTCCTGCAATTCTGCCCCGCTTTCAAGTCCTCTTGGCAGCCTTACTTCAGTATATTTTTGGACGATAGCTGTCATTTATAACTCTGCAGGTTTGTGAATTACAGTGCCCCTGAGCTCCTTTCTTCAACTCGATTTCTCGTGAGCTGGCCGCAACCCCGCAGGATGGCTTCAGGCCCTAATCTGGTTCCGGCACAGCACGCTGAGCCTTTGGTTAATTCCTCTTCCTGGTGGGAAATGAGAGTTAAATTTGCCCGTCCAGACACCTCCAGCTAGTCTGTCATTGGTTCTCCCTATTCCTGTTCATCTTCCGCAGAAATTGCAAACTGGGCCAAACAGGAGGTTAAAGGCACTGACTCTCCAAGTCGGGAGAGTGTTAGTAAAGCGTCTGGAATGTTGCACCCGAGTACCAGGGGACGAAAACTGAGACATATTGGAACACGTCTCCCGATCACACGGTTGATCATACTCTGGGTTCCACATGCATGTTTTAGCTGAAGGAAGAATACCTTAAACCTGGAGAGTTGAGACCCGTGGAATGGGTACCATGCAATATGACTTCAAAGGGTCTTCATTTGCTCACCGAACCTCTCCAATCCTATCACTGCTGCGTTTATGCCCCTGTACACACACTTGATTCTCTTCCAGAGACATAGCAATCCATAGGTTTTAAGATACTTCCTAGTCAGGTACACTCTTAGGCATTTAATATGGGGTGTTGAGTCCATTTCGTTGAGCAAGGAGTAGCTCTTGTCTATTCCATATTTGGCTTAAGGAACTTTATCTGTGCTCATTTCAATCTCTGGTTTTATGCAGCACCCCAACTCACCTTTCCCCTTAAGCAAGCATAAGTTGGTTTTCTATATTTGAGACCCTGTTCTGTTTTGGAATTCAGTTCCTGTGTAGCCAAGTTTACATTCCGTGTATTAGTGATATCTTATGATGTTTCTTTTCCTGTGTGACTTATTTCAGTTAGAATCATCGTACCTGAATCCACTCATTATGCTGCTACGGGCCTGATGACATAGATTTCATTGCTGAGTGATACTGCATTGTACGTAAGTACCACAACTTCTTTATCCATTTTTCACTTTCTGCGATATTGAACTTGTACCGTAAACCAGGTTCTTGTAAACAGAGCCGTCCCAACCTTTGGGGTGGCTGTGTCTTTTTGATTTTAATTTCCCTAAGCTATAGGACCATAAGTGGAAGTGCCCTAGGCTCTGTTGCTTTGTTTTTTAGATGTTTCAGGAAACACCATACACTTCTCCCGAGTGGCTGTTGGCAATTGACATCCCGCCCATCAGCATAACAAGGCTCCCAGTTCTCCATGGCCTGTCCTGCCTTTCTGGATTTTACACTTTTTTCAGATGGCCCTTTTGACCGGGGGGAAGTGAGACTTCATTGTAGTGCAGATTTCCTTTGCAAGCTTGCTTGGTTGGCCAAAAAGGGCGTATGCGTTTTTTCCTGAATATATTCAGGAAAAAACGCATACGCCCTTTTTGGCCAAGTGCATCATTGTGGACGTTCTGCCTCTTTTCCTATGCTTTAAATGCAATTCCAGTCTACCTCCTGAAATCGGTTTCCTGCAATTCTGCCCCGCTTTCAAGTCCTCTTGGCAGCCTTACTTCAGTATATTTTTGGACGATAGCTGTCATTTATAACTCTGCAGGTTTGTGAATTACAGTGCCCCTGAGCTCCTTTCTTCAACTCGCTTTCTCGTGAGCTGGCCGCAACCCCGCAGGATGGCTTCAGGCCCTAATCTGGTTCCGGCACGGCACGCTGATCCTTTGGTTAATTCCTCTTCCTGGTGGGAAATGAGAGTTAAATTTGCCCGTCCAGACACCTCCAGCTAGTCTCTCATTGGTTCTCCCTATCCCTGTTCATCTTCCGCAGAAATTGCAAACTGGGCCAAACAGGAGGTTAAAGGCACTGACTCTCCAAGTCGGGAGAGTGTTAGTAAAGCGTCTGGAATGTTGCACCCGAGTACCAGGGGACGAAAACTGAGACATATTGGAACACGTCTCCCGATCACACGGTTGATCATACTCTGGGTTCCACATGCATGTTTTAGCTGAAGGAAGAATACCTTAAACCTGGAGAGTTGAGACCCGTGGAATGGGTACCATGCAATATGACTTCAAAGGGTCTTCATTTGCTCACCGAACTTCTCCAATCCTATCACTGCTGCGTTTATGCCCCTGTACACACACTTGATTCTCTTCCAGAGACATAGCAATCCATAGGTTTTAAGATACTTCCTAGTCAGGTACACTCTTAGGCATTTAATATGGGGTGTTGAGTCCATTTCGTTGAGCAAGGAGTAGCTCTTGTCTATTCCATATTTGGCTTAAGGAACTTTATCTGTGCTCATTTCAATCTCTGGTTTTATGCAGCACCCCAACTCACCTTTCCCCTTAAGCAAGCATAAGTTGGTTTTCTATATTTGAGACCCTGTTCTGTTTTGGAATTCAGTTCCTGTGTAGCCAAGTTTACATTCCGTGTATTAGTGATATCTTATGATGTTTCTTTTCCTGTGTGACTTATTTCAGTTAGAATCATCGTACCTGAATCCACTCATTATGCTGCTACGGGCCTGATGACATAGATTTCATTGCTGAGTGATACTGCATTGTACGTAAGTACCACAACTTCTTTATCCATTTTTCACTTTCTGCGATATTGAACTTGTACCGTAAACCAGGTTCTTGTAAACAGAGCCGTCCCAACCTTTGGGGTGGCTGTGTCTTTTGATTTTAATTTCCCTAAGCTATAGGACCATAAGTGGAAGTGCCCTAGGCTCTGTTGCTTTGTTTTTTAGATGTTTCAGGAAACACCATACACTTCTCCCGAGTGGCTGTTGGCAATTGACATCCCGCCCATCAGCATAACAAGGCTCCCAGTTCTCCATGGCCTGTCCTGCCTTTCTGGATTTTACACTCTTTTCAGATGGCCCTTTTGACCGGGGGGAAGTGAGACTTCACTGTAGTGCAGATTTCCTTTGCAAGCTTGCTTGGTTGGCCAAAAAGGGCGTATGCGTTTTTTCCTGAATATATTCAGGAAAAAACGCATACGCCCTTTTTGGCCAAGTGCATCATTGTGGACGTTCTGCCTCTTTTCCTATGCTTTAAATGCAATTCCAGTCTACCTCCTGAAATCGGTTTCCTGCAATTCTGCCCCGCTTTCAAGTCCTCTTGGCAGCCTTACTTCAGTATATTTTTGGACGATAGCTGTCATTTATAACTCTGCAGGTTTGTGAATTACAGTGCCCCTGAGCTCCTTTCTTCAAGTCGCTTTCTCGTGAGCTGGCCGCAACCCCGCAGGATGGCTTCAGGCCCTAATCTGGTTCCGGCACGGCACGCTGAGCCTTTGGTTAATTCCTCTTCCTGGTGGGAAATGAGAGTTAAATTTGCCCGTCCAGACACCTCCAGCTAGTCTGTCATTGGTTCTCCCTATTCCTGTTCATCTTCCGCAGAAATTGCAAACTGGGCCAAACAGGAGGTTAAAGGCACTGACTCTCCAAGTCGGGAGAGTGTTAGTAAAGCGTCTGGAATGTTGCACCCGAGTACCAGGGGACGAAAACTGAGACATATTGGAACACGTCTCCCGATCACACGGTTGATCATACTCTGGGTTCCACATGCATGTTTTAGCTGAAGGAAGAATACCTTAAACCTGGAGAGTTGAGACCCGTGGAATGGGTACCATGCAATATGACTTCAAAGGGTCTTCATTTGCTCACCGAACCTCTCCAATCCTATCACTGCTGCGTTTATGCCCCTGTACACACACTTGATTCTCTTCCAGAGACATAGCAATCCATAGGTTTTAAGATACTTCCTAGTCAGGTACACTCTTAGGCATTTAATATGGGGTGTTGAGTCCATTTCGTTGAGCAAGGAGTAGCTCTTGTCTATTCCATATTTGGCTTAAGGAACTTTATCTGTGCTCATTTCAATCTCTGGTTTTATGCAGCACCCCAACTCACCTTTCCCCTTAAGCAAGCATAAGTTGGTTTTCTATATTTGAGACCCTGTTCTGTTTTGGAATTCAGTTCCTGTGTAGCCAAGTTTACATTCCGTGTATTAGTGATATCTTATGATGTTTCTTTTCCTGTGTGACTTATTTCAGTTAGAATCATCGTACCTGAATCCACTCATTATGCTGCTACGGGCCTGATGACATAGATTTCATTGCTGAGTGATACTGCATTGTACGTAAGTACCACAACTTCTTTATCCATTTTTCACTTTCTGCGATATTGAACTTGTACCGTAAACCAGGTTCTTGTAAACAGAGCCGTCCCAACCTTTGGGGTGGCTGTGTCTTTTTGATTTTAATTTCCCTAAGCTATAGGACCATAAGTGGAAGTGCCCTAGGCTCTGTTGCTTTGTTTTTTAGATGTTTCAGGAAACACCATACACTTCTCCCGAGTGGCTGTTGGCAATTGACATCCCGCCCATCAGCATAACAAGGCTCCCAGTTCTCCATGGCCTGTCCTGCCTTTCTGGATTTTACACTTTTTTCAGATGGCCCTTTTGACCGGGGGGAAGTGAGACTTCATTGTAGTGCAGATTTCCTTTGCAAGCTTGCTTGGTTGGCCAAAAAGGGCGTATGCGTTTTTTCCTGAATATATTCAGGAAAAAACGCATACGCCCTTTTTGGCCAAGTGCATCATTGTGGACGTTCTGCCTCTTTTCCTATGCTTTAAATGCAATTCCAGTCTACCTCCTGAAATCGGTTTCCTGCAATTCTGCCCCGCTTTCAAGTCCTCTTGGCAGCCTTACTTCAGTATATTTTTGGACGATAGCTGTCATTTATAACTCTGCAGGTTTGTGAATTACAGTGCCCCTGAGCTCCTTTCTTCAACTCGCTTTCTCGTGAGCTGGCCGCAACCCCGCAGGATGGCTTCAGGCCCTAATCTGGTTCCGGCACGGCACGCTGATCCTTTGGTTAATTCCTCTTCCTGGTGGGAAATGAGAGTTAAATTTGCCCGTCCAGACACCTCCAGCTAGTCTCTCATTGGTTCTCCCTATCCCTGTTCATCTTCCGCAGAAATTGCAAACTGGGCCAAACAGGAGGTTAAAGGCACTGACTCTCCAAGTCGGGAGAGTGTTAGTAAAGCGTCTGGAATGTTGCACCCGAGTACCAGGGGACGAAAACTGACACATATTGGAACACGTCTCCCGATCACACGGTTGATCATACTCTGGGTTCCACATGCATGTTTTAGCTGAAGGAAGAATACCTTAAACCTGGAGAGTTGAGACCCGTGGAATGGGTACCATGCAATATGACTTCAAAGGGTCTTCATTTGCTCACCGAACCTCTCCAATCCTATCACTGCTGCGTTTATGCCCCTGTACACACACTTGATTCTCTTTCAGAGACATAGCAATCCATAGGTTTTAAGATACTTCCTAGTCAGGTACACTCTTAGGCATTTAATATGGGGTGTTGAGTCCATTTCGTTGAGCAAGGAGTAGCTCTTGTCTATTCCATATTTGGCTTAAGGAACTTTATCTGTGCTCATTTCAATCTCTGGTTTTATGCAGCACCCCAACTCACCTTTCCCCTTAAGCAAGCATAAGTTGGGTTTCTAAATTTGAGACCCTGTTCTGTTTTGTAATTCAGTTCCTGTGTAGCCAAGGTTACATTCCGTGTATTAGTGATATCTTATGATGTTTCTTTTCCTGTGTGACTTATTTCAGTTAGAATCATCATACCTGAATCCACTCATTATGCTGCTACGGGCCTGATGACATAGATTTCATTGCTGAGTGATACTGCATTGTACGTAAGTACCACAACTTCTTTATCCATTTTTCACTTTCTGCGATATTGAACTTGTACCGTAAACCAGGTTCTTGTAAACAGAGCCGTCCCAACCTTTGGGGTGGCTGTGTCTTTTGATTTTAATTTCCCTAAGCTATAGGACCATAAGTGGAAGTGCCCTAGGCTCTGTTGCTTTGTTTTTTAGATGTTTCAGGAAACACCATACACTTCTCCCGAGTGGCTGTTGGCAATTTACATCCCGCCCATCAGCATAACAAGGCTCCCAGTTCTCCATGGCCTGTCCTGCCTTTCTGGATTTTACACTTTTTTCAGATGGCCCTTTTGACCGGGGGGAAGTGAGACTTCACTGTAGTGCAGATTTCCTTTGCAACCTTGCTTGGTTGGCCAAAAAGGGCGTATGCGTTTTTTCCTGAATATATTCAGGAAAAAACGCATACGCCCTTTTTGGCCAAGTGCATCATTGTGGACGTTCTGCCTCTTTTCCTATGCTTTAAATGCAATTCCAGTCTACCTCCTGAAATCGGTTTCCTGCAATTCTGCCCCGCTTTCAAGTCCTCTTGGCAGCCTTACTTCAGTATATTTTTGGACGATAGCTGTCATTTATAACTCTGCAGGTTTGTGAATTACAGTGCCCCTGAGCTCCTTTCTTCAAGTCGCTTTCTCGTGAGCTGGCCGCAACCCCGCAGGATGGCTTCAGGCCCTAATCTGGTTCCGGCACGGCACGCTGAGCCTTTGGTTAATTCCTCTTCCTGGTGGGAAATGAGAGTTAAATTTGCCCGTCCAGACACCTCCAGCTAGTCTGTCATTGGTTCTCCCTATTCCTGTTCATCTTCCGCAGAAATTGCAAACTGGGCCAAACAGGAGGTTAAAGGCACTGACTCTCCAAGTCGGGAGAGTGTTAGTAAAGCGTCTGGAATGTTGCACCCGAGTACCAGGGGACGAAAACTGAGACATATTGGAACACGTCTCCCGATCACACGGTTGATCATACTCTGGGTTCCACATGCATGTTTTAGCTGAAGGAAGAATACCTTAAACCTGGAGAGTTGAGACCCGTGGAATGGGTACCATGCAATATGACTTCAAAGGGTCTTCATTTGCTCACCGAACCTCTCCAATCCTATCACTGCTGCGTTTATGCCCCTGTACACACACTTGATTCTCTTTCAGAGACATAGCAATCCATAGGTTTTAAGATACTTCCTAGTCAGGTACACTCTTAGGCATTTAATATGGGGTGTTGAGTCCATTTCGTTGAGCAAGGAGTAGCTCTTGTCTATTCCATATTTGGCTTAAGGAACTTTATCTGTGCTCATTTCAATCTCTGGTTTTATGCAGCACCCCAACTCACCTTTCCCCTTAAGCAAGCATAAGTTGGTTTTCTAAATTTGAGACCCTGTTCTGTTTTGTAATTCAGTTCCTGTGTAGCCAAGTTTACATTCCGTGTATTAGTGATATCTTATGATGTTTCTTTTCCTGTGTGACTTATTTCAGTTAGAATCATCGTACCTGAATCCACTCATTATGCTGCTACGGGCCTGATGACATAGATTTCATTGCTGAGTGATACTGCATTGTACGTAAGTACCACAACTTCTTTATCCATTTTTCACTTTCTGCGATACTGAACTTGTACCGTAAACCAGGTTCTTGTAAACAGAGCCGTCCCAACCTTTGGGGTGGCTGTGTCTTTTGATTTTAATTTCCCTAAGCTATAGGACCATAAGTGGAAGTGCCCTAGGCTCTGTTGCTTTGTTTTTTAGATGTTTCAGGAAACACCATACACTTCTCCCGAGTGGCTGTTGGCAATTGACATCCCGCCCATCAGCATAACAAGGCTCCCAGTTCTCCATGGCCTGTCCTGCCTTTCTGGATTTTACACTTTTTTCAGATGGCCCTTTTGACCGGGGGGAAGTGAGACTTCATTGTAGTGCAGATTTCCTTTGCAAGCTTGCTTGGTTGGCCAAAAAGGGCGTATGCGTTTTTTCCTGAATATATTCAGGAAAAAACGCATACGCCCTTTTTGGCCAAGTGCATCATTGTGGACGTTCTGCCTCTTTTCCTATGCTTTAAATGCAATTCCAGTCTACCTCCTGAAATCGGTTTCCTGCAATTCTGCCCCGCTTTCAAGTCCTCTTGGCAGCCTTACTTCAGTATATTTTTGGACGATAGCTGTCATTTATAACTCTGCAGGTTTGTGAATTACAGTGCCCCTGAGCTCCTTTCTTCAACTCGCTTTCTCGTGAGCTGGCCGCAACCCCGCAGGATGGCTTCAGGCCCTAATCTGGTTCCGGCACGGCACGCTGAGCCTTTGGTTAATTCCTCTTCCTGGTGGGAAATGAGAGTTAAATTTGCCCGTCCAGACACCTCCAGCTAGTCTGTCATTGGTTCTCCCTATTCCTGTTCATCTTCCGCAGAAATTGCAAACTGGGCCAAACAGGAGGTTAAAGGCACTGACTCTCCAAGTCGGGAGAGTGTTAGTAAAGCGTCTGGAATGTTGCACCCGAGTACCAGGGGACGAAAACTGAGACATATTGGAACACGTCTCCCGATCACACGGCTGATCACACTCTGGGTTCCACATGCATGTTTTAGCTGAAGGAAGAATACCTTAAACCTGGAGAGTTGAGACCCGTGGAATGGGTACCATGCAATATGACTTCAAAGGGTCTTCATTTGCTCTCCGAACCTCTCCAATCCTATCACTGCTGCGTTTATGCCCCTGTACACACACTTGATTCTCTTCCAGAGACATAGCAATCCATAGGTTTTAAGATACTTCCTAGTCAGGTACACTCTTAGGCATTTAATATGGGGTGTTGAGTCCATTTCGTTGAGCAAGGAGTAGCTCTTGTCTATT
The DNA here is from genome assembly GCF_949774975.1 of Lagenorhynchus albirostris. Lineage (NCBI taxonomy): Eukaryota > Metazoa > Chordata > Mammalia > Artiodactyla > Delphinidae > Lagenorhynchus > Lagenorhynchus albirostris. The sequence goes on along the minus strand of NW_026783555.1, from coordinate 54,217 downwards.
CCATATTTGGCTTAAGGAACTTTATCTGTGCTCATTTCAATCTCTGGTTTTATGCAGCACCCCAACTCACCTTTCCCCTTAAGCAAGCATAAGTTGGGTTTCTAAATTTGAGACCCTGTTCTGTTTTGTAATTCAGTTCCTGTGTAGCCAAGGTTACATTCCGTGTATTAGTGATATCTTATGATGTTTCTTTTCCTGTGTGACTTATTTCAGTTAGAATCATCATACCTGAATCCACTCATTATGCTGCTACGGGCCTGATGACATAGATTTCATTGCTGAGTGATACTGCATTGTACGTAAGTACCACAACTTCTTTATCCATTTTTCACTTTCTGCGATATTGAACTTGTACCGTAAACCAGGTTCTTGTAAACAGAGCCGTCCCAACCTTTGGGGTGGCTGTGTCTTTTGATTTTAATTTCCCTAAGCTATAGGACCATAAGTGGAAGTGCCCTAGGCTCTGTTGCTTTGTTTTTTAGATGTTTCAGGAAACACCATACACTTCTCCCGAGTGGCTGTTGGCAATTTACATCCCGCCCATCAGCATAACAAGGCTCCCAGTTCTCCATGGCCTGTCCTGCCTTTCTGGATTTTACACTTTTTTCAGATGGCCCTTTTGACCGGGGGGAAGTGAGACTTCACTGTAGTGCAGATTTCCTTTGCAACCTTGCTTGGTTGGCCAAAAAGGGCGTATGCGTTTTTTCCTGAATATATTCACGAAAAAACGCATACGCCCTTTTTGGCCAAGTGCATCATTGTGGACGTTCTGCCTCTTTTCCTATGCTTTCAATGCAATTCCAGTCTACCTCCTGAAATCGGTTTCCTGCAATTCTGCCCCGCTTTCAAGTCCTCTTGGCAGCCTTACTTCAGTATATGTTTGGACGATAGCTGTCATTTATAACTCTGCAGGTTTGTGAATTACAGTGCCCCTGAGCTCCTTTCTTCAAGTCGCTTTCTCGTGAGCTGGCCGCAACACCGCAGGATGGCTTCAGGCCCTAATCTGGTTCCGGCACGGCACGCTGAGCCTTTGGTTAATTCCTCTTCCTGGTGGGAAATGAGAGTTAAATTTGCCCGTCCAGACACCTCCAGCTAGTCTGTCATTGGTTCTCCCTATTCCTGTTCATCTTCCGCAGAAATTGCAAACTGGGCCAAACAGGAGGTTAAAGGCACTGACTCTCCAAGTCGGGAGAGTGTTAGTAAAGCGTCTGGAATGTTGCACCCGAGTACCAGGGGACGAAAACTGAGACATATTGGAACACGTCTCCCGATCACACGGTTGATCATACTCTGGGTTCCACATGCATGTTTTAGCTGAAGGAAGAATACCTTAAACCTGGAGAGTTGAGACCCGTGGAATGGGTACCATGCAATATGACTTCAAAGGGTCTTCATTTGCTCACCGAACCTCTCCAATCCTATCACTGCTGCGTTTATGCCCCTGTACACACACTTGATTCTCTTTCAGAGACATAGCAATCCATAGGTTTTAAGATACTTCCTAGTCAGGTACACTCTTAGGCATTTAATATGGGGTGTTGAGTCCATTTCGTTGAGCAAGGAGTAGCTCTTGTCTATTCCGTATTTGGCTTAAGGAACTTTATCTGTGCTCATTTCAATCTCTGGTTTTATGCAGCACCCCAACTCACCTTTCCCCTTAAGCAAGCATAAGTTGGGTTTCTAAATTTGAGACCCTGTTCTGTTTTGGAATTCAGTTCCTGTGTAGCCAAGTTTACATTCCGTGTATTAGTGATATCTTATGATGTTTCTTTTTCTGTGTGACTTATTTCAGTTAGAATCATCGTACCTGAATCCACTCATTATGCTGCTACGGGCCTGATGACATAGATTTCATTGCTGAGTGATACTGCATTGTACGTAAGTACCACAACTTCTTTATCCATTTTTCACTTTCTGCGATATTGAACTTGTACCGTAAACCAGGTTCTTGTAAACAGAGCCGTCCCAACCTTTGGGGTGGCTGTGTCTTTTGATTTTAATTTCCCTAAGCTATAGGACCATAAGTGGAAGTGCCCTAGGCTCTGTTGCTTTGTTTTTTAGATGTTTCAGGAAACACCATACACTTCTCCCGAGTGGCTGTTGGCAATTTACATCCCGCCCATCAGCATAACAAGGCTCCCAGTTCTCCATGGCCTGTCCTGCCTTTCTGGATTTTACACTTTTTTCAGATGGCCCTTTTGACCGGGGGGAAGTGAGACTTCACTGTAGTGCAGATTTCCTTTGCAAGCTTGCTTGGTTGGCCAAAAAGGGCGTATGCGTTTTTTCCTGAATATATTCAGGAAAAAACGCATACGCCCTTTTTGGCCAAGTGCATCATTGTGGACGTTCTGCCTCTTTTCCTATGCTTTAAATGCAATTCCAGTCTACCTCCTGAAATCGGTTTCCTGCAATTCTGCCCCGCTTTCAAGTCCTCTTGGCAGCCTTACTTCAGTATATGTTTGGACGATAGCTGTCATTTATAACTCTGCAGGTTTGTGAATTACAGTGCCCCTGAGCTCCTTTCTTCAACTCGCTTTCTCGTGAGCTGGCCGCAACACCGCAGGATGGCTTCAGGCCCTAATCTGGTTCCGGCACGGCACGCTGAGCCTTTGGTTAATTCCTCTTCCTGGTGGGAAATGAGAGTTAAATTTGCCCGTCCAGACACCTCCAGCTAGTCTGTCATTGGTTCTCCCTATTCCTGTTCATCTTCCGCAGAAATTGCAAACTGGGCCAAACAGGAGGTTAAAGGCACTGACTCTCCAAGTCGGGAGAGTGTTAGTAAAGCGTCTGGAATGTTGCACCCGAGTACCAGGGGACGAAAACTGAGACATATTGGAACACGTCTCCCGATCACACGGTTGATCATACTCTGGGTTCCACATGCATGTTTTAGCTGAAGGAAGAATACCTTAAACCTGGAGAGTTGAGACCCGTGGAATGGGTACCATGCAATATGACTTCAAAGGGTCTTCATTTGCTCACCGAACCTCTCCAATCCTATCACTGCTGCGTTTATGCCCCTGTACACACACTTGATTCTCTTTCAGAGACATAGCAATCCATAGGTTTTAAGATACTTCCTAGTCAGGTACACTCTTAGGCATTTAATATGGGGTGTTGAGTCCATTTCGTTGAGCAAGGAGTAGCTCTTGTCTATTCCATATTTGGCTTAAGGAACTTTATCTGTGCTCATTTCAATCTCTGGTTTTATGCAGCACCCCAACTCACCTTTCCCCTTAAGCAAGCATAAGTTGGGTTTCTAAATTTGAGACCCTGTTCTGTTTTGTAATTCAGTTCCTGTGTAGCCAAGTTTACATTCCGTGTATTAGTGATATCTTATGATGTTTCTTTTTCTGTGTGACTTATTTCAGTTAGAATCATCGTACCTGAATCCACTCATTATGCTGCTACGGGCCTGATGACATAGATTTCATTGCTGAGTGATACTGCATTGTACGTAAGTACCACAACTTCTTTATCCATTTTTCACTTTCTGCGATATTGAACTTGTACCGTAAACCAGGTTCTTGTAAACAGAGCCGTCCCAACCTTTGGGGTGGCTGTGTCTTTTGATTTTAATTTCCCTAAGCTATAGGACCATAAGTGGAAGTGCCCTAGGCTCTGTTGCTTTGTTTTTTAGATGTTTCAGGAAACACCATACACTTCTCCCGAGTGGCTGTTGGCAATTTACATCCCGCCCATCAGCATAACAAGGCTCCCAGTTCTCCATGGCCTGTCCTGCCTTTCTGGATTTTACACTTTTTTCAGATGGCCCTTTTGACCGGGGGGAAGTGAGACTTCACTGTAGTGCAGATTTCCTTTGCAACCTTGCTTGGTTGGCCAAAAAGGGCGTATGCGTTTTTTCCTGAATATATTCAGGAAAAAACGCATACGCCCTTTTTGGCCAAGTGCATCATTGTGGACGTTCTGCCTCTTTTCCTATGCTTTAAATGCAATTCCAGTCTACCTCCTGAAATCGGTTTCCTGCAATTCTGCCCCGCTTTCAAGTCCTCTTGGCAGCCTTACTTCAGTATATTTTTGGATGATAGCTGTCATTTATAACTCTGCAGGTTTGTGAATTACAGTGCCCCTGAGCTCCTTTCTTCAACTCGCTTTCTCGTGAGCTGGCCGCAACACCGCAGGATGGCTTCAGGCCCTAATCTGGTTCCGGCACGGCACGCTGAGCCTTTGGTTAATTCCTCTTCCTGGTGGGAAATGAGAGTTAAATTTGCCCGTCCAGACACCTCCAGCTAGTCTGTCATTGGTTCTCCCTATTCCTGTTCATCTTCCGCAGAAATTGCAAACTGGGCCAAACAGGAGGTTAAAGGCACTGACTCTCCAAGTCGGGAGAGTGTTAGTAAAGCGTCTGGAATGTTGCACCCGAGTACCAGGGGACGAAAACTGAGACATATTGGAACACGTCTCCCGATCACACGGCTGATCACACTCTGGGTTCCACATGCATGTTTTAGCTGAAGGAAGAATACCTTAAACCTGGAGAGTTGAGACCCGTGGAATGGGTACCATGCAATATGACTTCAAAGGGTCTTCATTTGCTCACCGAACCTCTCCAATCCTATCACTGCTGCGTTTATGCCCCTGTACACACACTTGATTCTCTTCCAGAGACATAGCAATCCATAGGTTTTAAGATACTTCCTAGTCAGGTACACTCTTAGGCATTTAATATGGGGTGTTGAGTCCATTTCGTTGAGCAAGGAGTAGCTCTTGTCTATTCCGTATTTGGCTTAAGGAACTTTATCTGTGCTCATTTCAATCTCTGGTTTTATGCAGCACCCCAACTCACCTTTCCCCTTAAGCAAGCATAAGTTGGGTTTCTAAATTTGAGACCCTGTTCTGTTTTGGAATTCAGTTCCTGTGTAGCCAAGTTTACATTCCGTGTATTAGTGATATCTTATGATGTTTCTTTTCCTGTGTGACTTATTTCAGTTAGAATCATCGTACCTGAATCCACTCATTATGCTGCTACGGGCCTGATGACATAGATTTCATTGCTGAGTGATACTGCATTGTACGTAAGTACCACAACTTCTTTATCCATTTTTCACTTTCTGCGATATTGAACTTGTACCGTAAACCAGGTTCTTGTAAACAGAGCCGTCCCAACCTTTGGGGTGGCTGTGTCTTTTGATTTTAATTTCCCTAAGCTATAGGACCATAAGTGGAAGTGCCCTAGGCTCTGTTGCTTTGTTTTTTAGATGTTTCAGGAAACACCATACACTTCTCCCCAGTGGCTGTTGGCAATTTACATCCCGCCCATCAGCATAACAAGGCTCCCAGTTCTCCATGGCCTGTCCTGCCTTTCTGGATTTTACACTTTTTTCAGATGGCCCTTTTGACCGGGGGGAAGTGAGACTTCACTGTAGTGCAGATTTCCTTTGCAAGCTTGCTTGGTTGGCCAAAAAGGGCGTATGCGTTTTATCCTGAATATATTCAGGAAAAAACGCATACGCCCTTTTTGGCCAAGTGCATCATTGTGGACGTTCTGCCTCTTTTCCTATGCTTTCAATGCAATTCCAGTCTACCTCCTGAAATCGGTTTCCTGCAATTCTGCCCCGCTTTCAAGTCCTCTTGGCAGCCTTACTTCAGTATATGTTTGGACGATAGCTGTCATTTATAACTCTGCAGGTTTGTGAATTACAGTGCCCCTGAGCTCCTTTCTTCAAGTCGCTTTCTCGTGAGCTGGCCGCAACACCGCAGGATGGCTTCAGGCCCTAATCTGGTTCCGGCACGGCACGCTGAGCCTTTGGTTAATTCCTCTTCCTGGTGGGAAATGAGAGTTAAATTTGCCCGTCCAGACACCTCCAGCTAGTCTGTCATTGGTTCTGCCTATTCCTGTTCATCTTCCGCAGAAATTGCAAACTGGGCCAAACAGGAGGTTAAAGGCACTGACTCTCCAAGTCGGGAGAGTGTTAGTAAAGCGTCTGGAATGTTGCACCCGAGTACCAGGGGACGAAAACTGAGACATATTGGAACACGTCTCCCGATCACACGGCTGATCACACTCTGGGTTCCACATGCATGTTTTAGCTGAAGGAAGAATACCTTAAACCTGGAGAGTTGAGACCCGTGGAATGGGTACCATGCAATATGACTTCAAAGGGTCTTCATTTGCTCACCGAACCTCTCCAATCCTATCACTGCTGCGTTTATGCCCCTGTACACACACTTGATTCTCTTCCAGAGACATAGCAATCCATAGGTTTAAGATACTTCCTAGTCAGGTACACTCTTAGGCATTTAATATGGGGTGTTGAGTCCATTTCGTTGAGCAAGGAGTAGCTCTTGTCTATTCCGTATTTGGCTTAAGGAACTTTATCTGTGCTCATTTCAATCTCTGGTTTTATGCAGCACCCCAACTCACCTTTCCCCTTAAGCAAGCATAAGTTGGGTTTCTAAATTTGAGACCCTGTTCTGTTTTGGAATTCAGTTCCTGTGTAGCCAAGTTTACATTCCGTGTATTAGTGATATCTTATGATGTTTCTTTTCCTGTGTGACTTATTTCAGTTAGAATCATCGTACCTGAATCCACTCATTATGCTGCTACGGGCCTGATGACATAGATTTCATTGCTGAGTGATACTGCATTGTACGTAAGTACCACAACTTCTTTATCCATTTTTCACTTTCTGCGATATTGAACTTGTACCGTAAACCAGGTTCTTGTAAACAGAGCCGTCCCAACCTTTGGGGTGGCTGTGTCTTTTGATTTTAATTTCCCTAAGCTATAGGACCATAAGTGGAAGTGCCCTAGGCTCTGTTGCTTTGTTTTTTAGATGTTTCAGGAAACACCATACACTTCTCCCGAGTGGCTGTTGGCAATTTACATCCCGCCCATCAGCATAACAAGGCTCCCAGTTCTCCATGGCCTGTCCTGCCTTTCTGGATTTTACACTTTTTTCAGATGGCCCTTTTGACCGGGGGGAAGTGAGACTTCACTGTAGTGCAGATTTCCTTTGCAAGCTTGCTTGGTTGGCCAAAAAGGGCGTATGCGTTTTTTCCTGAATATATTCAGGAAAAAACGCATACGCCCTTTTTGGCCAAGTGCATCATTGTGGACGTTCTGCCTCTTTTCCTATGCTTTAAATGCAATTCCAGTCTACCTCCTGAAATCGGTTTCCTGCAATTCTGCCCCGCTTTCAAGTCCTCTTGGCAGCCTTACTTCAGTATATGTTTGGACGATAGCTGTCATTTATAACTCTGCAGGTTTGTGAATTACAGTGCCCCTGAGCTCCTTTCTTCAACTCGCTTTCTCGTGAGCTGGCCGCAACACCGCAGGATGGCTTCAGGCCCTAATCTGGTTCCGGCACGGCACGCTGAGCCTTTGGTTAATTCCTCTTCCTGGTGGGAAATGAGAGTTAAATTTGCCCGTCCAGACACCTCCAGCTAGTCTGTCATTGGTTCTCCCTATTCCTGTTCATCTTCCGCAGAAATTGCAAACTGGGCCAAACAGGAGGTTAAAGGCACTGACTCTCCAAGTCGGGAGAGTGTTAGTAAAGCGTCTGGAATGTTGCACCCGAGTACCAGGGGACGAAAACTGAGACATATTGGAACACGTCTCCCGATCACACGGTTGATCATACTCTGGGTTCCACATGCATGTTTTAGCTGAAGGAAGAATACCTTAAACCTGGAGAGTTGAGACCCGTGGAATGGGTACCATGCAATATGACTTCAAAGGGTCTTCATTTGCTCACCGAACCTCTCCAATCCTATCACTGCTGCGTTTATGCCCCTGTACACACGCTTGATTCTCTTTCAGAGACATAGCAATCCATAGGTTTTAAGATACTTCCTAGTCAGGTACACTCTTAGGCATTTAATATGGGGTGTTGAGTCCATTTCGTTGAGCAAGGAGTAGCTCTTGTCTATTCCATATTTGGCTTAAGGAACTTTATCTGTGCTCATTTCAATCTCTGGTTTTATGCAGCACCCCAACTCACCTTTCCCCTTAAGCAAGCATAAGTTGGGTTTCTAAATTTGAGACCCTGTTCTGTTTTGTAATTCAGTTCCTGTGTAGCCAAGTTTACATTCCGTGTATTAGTGATATCTTATGATGTTTCTTTTTCTGTGTGACTTATTTCAGTTAGAATCATCGTACCTGAATCCACTCATTATGCTGCTACGGGCCTGATGACATAGATTTCATTGCTGAGTGATACTGCATTGTACGTAAGTACCACAACTTCTTTATCCATTTTTCACTTTCTGCGATATTGAACTTGTACCGTAAACCAGGTTCTTGTAAACAGAGCCGTCCCAACCTTTGGGGTGGCTGTGTCTTTTGATTTTAATTTCCCTAAGCTATAGGACCATAAGTGGAAGTGCCCTAGGCTCTGTTGCTTTGTTTTTTAGATGTTTCAGGAAACACCATACACTTCTCCCGAGTGGCTGTTGGCAATTTACATCCCGCCCATCAGCATAACAAGGCTCCCAGTTCTCCATGGCCTGTCCTGCCTTTCTGGATTTTACACTTTTTTCAGATGGCCCTTTTGACCGGGGGGAAGTGAGACTTCACTGTAGTGCAGATTTCCTTTGCAACCTTGCTTGGTTGGCCAAAAAGGGCGTATGCGTTTTTTCCTGAATATATTCAGGAAAAAACGCATACGCCCTTTTTGGCCAAGTGCATCATTGTGGACGTTCTGCCTCTTTTCCTATGCTTTAAATGCAATTCCAGTCTACCTCCTGAAATCGGTTTCCTGCAATTCTGCCCCGCTTTCAAGTCCTCTTGGCAGCCTTACTTCAGTATATTTTTGGATGATAGCTGTCATTTATAACTCTGCAGGTTTGTGAATTACAGTGCCCCTGAGCTCCTTTCTTCAACTCGCTTTCTCGTGAGCTGGCCGCAACACCGCAGGATGGCTTCAGGCCCTAATCTGGTTCCGGCACGGCACGCTGAGCCTTTGGTTAATTCCTCTTCCTGGTGGGAAATGAGAGTTAAATTTGCCCGTCCAGACACCTCCAGCTAGTCTGTCATTGGTTCTCCCTATTCCTGTTCATCTTCCGCAGAAATTGCAAACTGGGCCAAACAGGAGGTTAAAGGCACTGACTCTCCAAGTCGGGAGAGTGTTAGTAAAGCGTCTGGAATGTTGCACCCGAGTACCAGGGGACGAAAACTGAGACATATTGGAACACGTCTCCCGATCACACGGCTGATCACACTCTGGGTTCCACATGCATGTTTTAGCTGAAGGAAGAATACCTTAAACCTGGAGAGTTGAGACCCGTGGAATGGGTACCATGCAATATGACTTCAAAGGGTCTTCATTTGCTCACCGAACCTCTCCAATCCTATCACTGCTGCGTTTATGCCCCTGTACACACACTTGATTCTCTTCCAGAGACATAGCAATCCATAGGTTTTAAGATACTTCCTAGTCAGGTACACTCTTAGGCATTTAATATGGGGTGTTGAGTCCATTTCGTTGAGCAAGGAGTAGCTCTTGTCTATTCCGTATTTGGCTTAAGGAACTTTATCTGTGCTCATTTCAATCTCTGGTTTTATGCAGCACCCCAACTCACCTTTCCCCTTAAGCAAGCATAAGTTGGGTTTCTAAATTTGAGACCCTGTTCTGTTTTGGAATTCAGTTCCTGTGTAGCCAAGTTTACATTCCGTGTATTAGTGATATCTTATGATGTTTCTTTTCCTGTGTGACTTATTTCAGTTAGAATCATCGTACCTGAATCCACTCATTATGCTGCTACGGGCCTGATGACATAGATTTCATTGCTGAGTGATACTGCATTGTACGTAAGTACCACAACTTCTTTATCCATTTTTCACTTTCTGCGATATTGAACTTGTACCGTAAACCAGGTTCTTGTAAACAGAGCCGTCCCAACCTTTGGGGTGGCTGTGTCTTTTGATTTTAATTTCCCTAAGCTATAGGACCATAAGTGGAAGTGCCCTAGGCTCTGTTGCTTTGTTTTTTAGATGTTTCAGGAAACACCATACACTTCTCCCCAGTGGCTGTTGGCAATTTACATCCCGCCCATCAGCATAACAAGGCTCCCAGTTCTCCATGGCCTGTCCTGCCTTTCTGGATTTTACACTTTTTTCAGATGGCCCTTTTGACCGGGGGGAAGTGAGACTTCACTGTAGTGCAGATTTCCTTTGCAAGCTTGCTTGGTTGGCCAAAAAGGGCGTATGCGTTTTATCCTGAATATATTCAGGAAAAAACGCATACGCCCTTTTTGGCCAAGTGCATCATTGTGGACGTTCTGCCTCTTTTCCTATGCTTTCAATGCAATTCCAGTCTACCTCCTGAAATCGGTTTCCTGCAATTCTGCCCCGCTTTCAAGTCCTCTTGGCAGCCTTACTTCAGTATATGTTTGGACGATAGCTGTCATTTATAACTCTGCAGGTTTGTGAATTACAGTGCCCCTGAGCTCCTTTCTTCAAGTCGCTTTCTCGTGAGCTGGCCGCAACACCGCAGGATGGCTTCAGGCCCTAATCTGGTTCCGGCACGGCACGCTGAGCCTTTGGTTAATTCCTCTTCCTGGTGGGAAATGAGAGTTAAATTTGCCCGTCCAGACACCTCCAGCTAGTCTGTCATTGGTTCTGCCTATTCCTGTTCATCTTCCGCAGAAATTGCAAACTGGGCCAAACAGGAGGTTAAAGGCACTGACTCTCCAAGTCGGGAGAGTGTTAGTAAAGCGTCTGGAATGTTGCACCCGAGTACCAGGGGACGAAAACTGAGACATATTGGAACACGTCTCCCGATCACACGGCTGATCACACTCTGGGTTCCACATGCATGTTTTAGCTGAAGGAAGAATACCTTAAACCTGGAGAGTTGAGACCCGTGGAATGGGTACCATGCAATATGACTTCAAAGGGTCTTCATTTGCTCACCGAACCTCTCCAATCCTATCACTGCTGCGTTTATGCCCCTGTACACACACTTGATTCTCTTCCAGAGACATAGCAATCCATAGGTTTAAGATACTTCCTAGTCAGGTACACTCTTAGGCATTTAATATGGGGTGTTGAGTCCATTTCGTTGAGCAAGGAGTAGCTCTTGTCTATTCCGTATTTGGCTTAAGGAACTTTATCTGTGCTCATTTCAATCTCTGGTTTTATGCAGCACCCCAACTCACCTTTCCCCTTAAGCAAGCATAAGTTGGGTTTCTAAATTTGAGACCCTGTTCTGTTTTGGAATTCAGTTCCTGTGTAGCCAAGTTTACATTCCGTGTATTAGTGATATCTTATGATGTTTCTTTTCCTGTGTGACTTATTTCAGTTAGAATCATCGTACCTGAATCCACTCATTATGCTGCTACGGGCCTGATGACATAGATTTCATTGCTGAGTGATACTGCATTGTACGTAAGTACCACAACTTCTTTATCCATTTTTCACTTTCTGCGATATTGAACTTGTACCGTAAACCAGGTTCTTGTAAACAGAGCCGTCCCAACCTTTGGGGTGGCTGTGTCTTTTGATTTTAATTTCCCTAAGCTATAGGACCATAAGTGGAAGTGCCCTAGGCTCTGTTGCTTTGTTTTTTAGATGTTTCAGGAAACACCATACACTTCTCCCGAGTTGCTGTTGGCAATTTACATCCCGCCCATCAGCATAACAAGGCTCCCAGTTCTCCATGGCCTGTCCTGCCTTTCTGGATTTTACACTTTTTTCAGATGGCCCTTTTGACCGGGGGGAAGTGAGACTTCACTGTAGTGCAGATTTCCTTTGCAAGCTTGCTTGGTTGGCCAAAAAGGGCGTATGCGTTTTATCCTGAATATATTCAGGAAAAAACGCATACGCCCTTTTTGGCCAAGTGCATCATTGTGGACGTTCTGCCTCTTTTCCTATGCTTTAAATGCAATTCCAGTCTACCTCCTGAAATCGGTTTCCTGCAATTCTGCCCCGCTTTCAAGTCCTCTTGGCAGCCTTACTTCAGTATATTTTTGGACGATAGCTGTCATTTATAACTCTGCAGGTTTGTGAATTACAGTGCCCCTGAGCTCCTTTCTTCAAGTCGCTTTCTTGTGAGCTGGCCACAACACCGCAGGATGGCTTCAGGCCCTAATCTGGTTCCGGCACGGCACGCTGAGCCTTTGGTTAATTCCTCTTCCTGGTGGGAAATGAGAGTTAAATTTACCCGTCCAGACACCTCCAGCTAGTCTGTCATTGGTTCTGCCTATTCCTGTTCATCTTCCGCAGAAATTGCAAACTGGGCCAAACAGGAGGTTAAAGGCACTGACTCTCCAAGTCGGGAGAGTGTTAGTAAAGCGTCTGGAATGTTGCACATGAGTACCAGGGGACGAAAACTGACACATATTGGAACACGTCTCCCGATCACACGGTTGATCATACTCTGGGTTCCACATGCATGTTTTAGCTGAAGGAAGAATACCTTAAACCTGGAGAGTTGAGACCCGTGGAATGGGTACCATGCAATATGACTTCAAAGGGTCTTCATTTGCTCACTGAACCTCTCCAGTCCTATCACTGCTGCGTTTATGCCCCTGTACACACGCTTGATTCTCTTTCAGAGACATAGCAATCCATAGGTTTTAAGATACTTCCTAGTCAGGTACACTCTTAGGCATTTAATATGGGGTGTTGAGTCCATTTCGTTGAGCAAGGAGTAGCTCTTGTCTATTCCATATTTGGCTTAAGGAACTTTATCTGTGCTCATTTCAATCTCTGGTTTATGCAGCACCCCAACTCACCTTTCCCCTTAAGCAAGCATAAGTTGGGTTTCTAAATTTGAGACCCTGTTCTGTTTTGTAATTCAGTTCCTGTGTAGCCAAGTTTACATTCCGTGTATTAGTGATATCTTATGATGTTTCTTTTCCTGTGTGACTTATTTCAGTTAGAATCATCGTACCTGAATCCACTCATTATGCTGCTACGGGCCTGATGACATAGATTTCATTGCTGAGTGATACTGCATTGTACGTAAGTACCACAACTTCTTTATCCATTTTTCACTTTCTGCGATATTGAACTTGTACCGTAAACCAGGTTCTTGTAAACAGAGCCGTCCCAACCTTTGGGGTGGCTGTGTCTTTTGATTTTAATTTCCCTAAGCTATAGGACCATAAGTGGAAGTGCCCTAGGCTCTGTTGCTTTGTTTTTTAGATGTTTCAGGAAACACCATACACTTCTCCCGAGTGGCTGTTGGCAATTTACATCCCGCCCATCAGCATAACAAGGCTCCCAGTTCTCCATGGCCTGGCCTGCCTTTCTGGATTTTACACTTTTTTCAGATGGCCCTTTTGACCGGGGGGAAGTGAGACTTCATTGTAGTGCAGATTTCCTTTGCAAGCTTGCTTGGTTGGCCAAAAAGGGCGTATGCGTTTTTTCCTGAATATATTCAGGAAAAAACGCATACGCCCTTTTTGGCCAAGTGCATCATTGTGGACGTTCTGCCTCTTTTCCTATGCTTTAAATGCAATTCCAGTCTACCTCCTGAAATCGGTTTCCTGCAATTCTGCCCCGCTTTCAAGTCCTCTTGGCAGCCTTACTTCAGTATATTTTTGGACGATAGCTGTCATTTATAACTCTGCAGGTTTGTGAATTTCTGTGCCCCTGAGCTCCTTTCTTCAACTCGCTTTCTCGTGAGCTGGCCGCAACACCGCAGGATGGCTTCAGGCCCTAATCTGGTTCCGGCACGGCACGCTGAGCCTTTGGTTAATTCCTCTTCCTGGTGGGAAATGAGAGTTAAAATTGCCCGTCCACACACCTCCAGCTAGTCTGTCATTGGTTCTCCCTATTCCTGTTCATCTTCCGCAGAAATTGCAAACTGGGCCAAACAGGAGGTTAAAGGCACTGACTCTCCAAGTCGGGAGAGTGTTAGTAAAGCGTCTGGAATGTTGCACCCGAGTACCAGGGGACGAAAACTGAGACATATTGGAACACGTCTCCCGATCACACGGTTGATCATACTCTGGGTTCCACATGCATGTTTTAGCTGAAGGAAGAATACCTTAAACCTGGAGAGTTGAGACCCGTGGAATGGGTACCATGCAATATGACTTCAAAGGGTCTTCATTTGCTCACCGAACCTCTCCAATCCTATCACTGCTGCGTTTATGCCCCTGTACACACACTTGATTCTCTTTCAGAGACATAGCAATCCATAGGTTTTAAGATACTTCCTAGTCAGGTACACTCTTAGGCATTTAATATGGGGTGTTGAGTCCATTTCGTTGAGCAAGGAGTAGCTCTTGTCTATTCCATATTTGGCTTAAGGAACTTTATCTGTGCTCATTTCAATCTCTGGTTTTATGCAGCACCCCAACTCACCTTTCCCCTTAAGCAAGCATAAGTTGGGTTTCTAAATTTGAGACCCTGTTCTGTTTTGTAATTCAGTTCCTGTGTAGCCAAGTTTACATTCCGTGTATTAGTGATATCTTATGATGTTTCTTTTCCTGTGTGACTTATTTCAGTTAGAATCATCGTACCTGAATCCACTCATTATGCTGCTACGGGCCTGATGACATAGATTTCATTGCTGAGTGATACTGCATTGTACGTAAGTACCACAACTTCTTTATCCATTTTTCACTTTCTGCGATACTGAACTTGTACCGTAAACCAGGTTCTTGTAAACAGAGCCGTCCCAACCTTTGGGGTGGCTGTGTCTTTTGATTTTAATTTCCCTAAGCTATAGGACCATAAGTGGAAGTGCCCTAGGCTCTGTTGCTTTGTTTTTTAGATGTTTCAGGAAACACCATACACTTCTCCCGAGTGGCTGTTGGCAATTTACATCCCGCCCATCAGCATAACAAGGCTCCCAGTTCTCCATGGCCTGTCCTGCCTTTCTGGATTTTACACTTTTTTCAGATGGCCCTTTTGACCGGGGGGAAGTGAGACTTCATTGTAGTGCAGATTTCCTTTGCAAGCTTGCTTGGTTGGCCAAAAAGTGCGTATGCGTTTTTTCCTGAATATATTCAGGAAAAAACGCATACGCCCTTTTTGGCCAAGTGCATCATTGTGGACGTTCTGCCTCTTTTCCTATGCTTTAAATGCAATTCCAGTCTACCTCCTGAAATCGGTTTCCTGCAATTCTGTCCCGCTTTCAAGTCCTCTTGGCAGCCTTACTTCAGTATATTTTTGGACGATAGCTGTCATTTATAACTCTGCAGGTTTGTGAATTACAGTGCCCCTGAGCTCCTTTCTTCAACTCGCTTTCTCGTGAGCTGGCCGCAACACCGCAGGATGGCTTCAGGCCCTAATCTGGTTCCGGCACGGCACGCTGAGCCTTTGGTTAATTCCTCTTCCTGGTGGGAAATGAGAGTTAAATTTGCCCGTCCAGACACCTCCAGCTAGTCTCTCATTGGTTCTCCCTATTCCTGTTCATCTTCCGCAGAAATTGCAAACTGGGCCAAACAGGAGGTTAAAGGCACTGACTCTCCAAGTCGGGAGAGTGTTAGTAAAGCGTCTGGAATGTTGCACCCGAGTACCAGGGGACGAAAACTGAGACATATTGGAACACGTCTCCCGATCACACGGTTGATCATACTCTGGGTTCCACATGCATGTTTTAGCTGAAGGAAGAATACCTTAAACCTGGAGAGTTGAGACCCGTGGAATGGGTACCATGCAATATGACTTCAAAGGGTCTTCATTTGCTCACCGAACCTCTCCAGGCCTATCACTGCTGCGTTTATGCCCCTGTACACACACTTTGATTCTCTTTCAGAGACATAGCAATGCATAGGTTTTAAGATACTTCCTAGTCAGGTACACTCTTAGGCATTTAATATGGGGTGTTGAGTCCATTTCGTTGAGCAAGGAGTAGCTCTTGTCTATTCCATATTTGGCTTAAGGAACTTTATCTGTGCTCATTTCAATCTCTGGTTTTATGCAGCACCCCAACTCACCTTTCCCCTTAAGCAAGCATAAGTTGGGTTTCTAAATTTGAGACCCTGTTCTGTTTTGTAATTCAGTTCCTGTGTAGCCAAGTTTACATTCCGTGTATTAGTGATATCTTATGATGTTTCTTTTCCTGTGTGACTTATTTCAGTTAGAATCATCGTACCTGAATCCACTCATTATGCTGCTACGGGCCTGATGACATAGATTTCATTGCTGAGTGATACTGCATTGTACGTAAGTACCACAACTTCTTTATCCATTTTTCACTTTCTGCGATATTGAACTTGTACCGTAAACCAGGTTCTTGTAAACAGAGCCGTCCCAACCTTTGGGGTGGCTGTGTCTTTTGATTTTAATTTCCCTAAGCTATAGGACCATAAGTGGAAGTGCCCTAGGCTCTGTTGCTTTGTTTTTTAGATGTTTCAGGAAACACCATACACTTCTCCCGAGTGGCTGTTGGCAATTTACATCCCGCCCATCAGCATAACAAGGCTCCCAGTTCTCCATGGCCTGTCCTGCCTTTCTGGATTTTACACTTTTTTCAGATGGCCCTTTTGACCGGTGGGAAGTGAGACTTCATTGTAGTGCAGATTTCCTTTGCAAGCTTGCTTGGTTGGCCAAAAAGGGCGTATGCGTTTTTTCCTGAATATATTCAGGAAAAAACGCATAAGCCCTTTTTGGCCAAGTGCATCATTGTGGACGTTCTGCCTCTTTTCCTATGCTTTAAATGCAATTCCAGTCTACCTCCTGAAATCGGTTTCCTGCAATTCTGCCCCGCTTTCAAGTCCTCTTGGCAGCCTTACTTCAGTATATTTTTGGACGATAGCTGTCATTTATAACTCTGCAGGTTTGTGAATTACAGTGCCCCTGAGCTCCTTTCTTCAAGTCGCTCTCTCGTGAGCTGGCCGCAACCCCGCAGGATGGCTTCAGGCCCTAATCTGGTTCCGGCACGGTACGCTGAGCCTTTGGTTAATTCCTCTTCGTGGTGGGAAATGAGAGTTAAATTTGCCCGTCCAGACACCTCCAGCTAGTCTCTCATTGGTTCTCCCTATTCCTGTTCATCTTCCGCAGAAATTGCAAACTGGGCCAAACAGGAGGTTAAAGGCACTGACTCTCCAAGTCGGGAGAGTGTTAGTAAAGCGTCTGGAATGTTGCACCCGAGTACCAGGGGACGAAAACTGAGACATATTGGAACACGTCTCCCGATCACACGGTTGATCATACTCTGGGTTCCACATGCATGTTTTAGCTGAAGGAAGAATACCTTAAACCTGGAGAGTTGAGACCCGTGGAATGGGTACCATGCAATATGACTTCAAAGGGTCTTCATTTGCTCACCGAACCTCTCCAATCCTATCACTGCTGCGTTTATGCCCCTGTACACACACTTGATTCTCTTTCAGAGACATAGCAATCCATAGGTTTTAAGATACTTCCTAGTCAGGTACACTCTTAGGCATTTAATATGGGGTGTTGAGTCCATTTCGTTGAGCAAGGAGTAGCTCTTGTCTATTCCATATTTGGCTTAAGGAACTTTATCTGTGCTCATTTCAATCTCTGGTTTTATGCAGCACCCCAACTCACCTTTCCCCTTAAGCAAGCATAAGTTGGGTTTCTAAATTTGAGACCCTGTTCTGTTTTGTAATTCAGTTCCTGTGTAGCCAAGTTTACATTCCGTGTATTAGTGATATCTTATGATGTTTCTT
The DNA here is from genome assembly GCF_949774975.1 of Lagenorhynchus albirostris. Lineage (NCBI taxonomy): Eukaryota > Metazoa > Chordata > Mammalia > Artiodactyla > Delphinidae > Lagenorhynchus > Lagenorhynchus albirostris. Next base: position 36,658 of record NW_026783555.1, on the reverse strand, counting down.
TTCCTGTGTGAATTATTTCAGTTAGAATCATCGTACCTGAATCCACTCATTATGCTGCTACGGGCCTGATGACATAGATTTCATTGCTGAGTGATACTGCATTGTACGTAAGTACCACAACTTCTTTATCCATTTTTCACTTTCTGCGATATTGAACTTGTACCGTAAACCAGGTTCTTGTAAACAGAGCCGTCCCAACCTTTGGGGTGGCTGTGTCTTTTGATTTTAATTTCCCTAAGCTATAGGACCATAAGTGGAAGTGCCCTAGGCTCTGTTGCTTTGTTTTTTAGATGTTTCAGGAAACACCATACACTTCTCCCGAGTGGCTGTTGGCAATTGACATCCCGCCCATCAGCATAACAAGGCTCCCAGTTCTCCATGGCCTGTCCTGCCTTTCTGGATTTTACACTTTTTTCAGATGGCCCTTTTGACCGGGGGGAAGTGAGACTTCATTGTAGTGCAGATTTCCTTTGCAAGCTTGCTTGGTTGGCCAAAAAGGGCGTATGCGTTTTTTCCTGAATATATTCAGGAAAAAACGCATACGCCCTTTTTGGCCAAGTGCATCATTGTGGACGTTCTGCCTCTTTTCCTATGCTTTAAATGCAATTCCAGTCTACCTCCTGAAATCGGTTTCCTGCAATTCTGCCCCGCTTTCAAGTCCTCTTGGCAGCCTTACTTCAGTATATTTTTGGACGATAGCTGTCATTTATAACTCTGCAGGTTTGTGAATTACAGTGCCCCTGAGCTCCTTTCTTCAAGTCGCTTTCTCGTGAGCTGCCCGCAACCCCGCAGGATGGCTTCAGGCCGTAATCTGGTTCCGGCACGGCACGCTGAGCCTTTGGTTAATTCCTCTTCCTGGTGGGAAATGAAAGTTAAATTTGCCCGTCCAGACACCTCCAGCTAGTCTCTCATTGGTTCTCCCTATTCCTGTTCATCTTCCGCAGAAATTGCAAACTGGGCCAAACAGGAGGTTAAAGGCACTGACTCTCCAAGTCGGGAGAGTGTTAGTAAAGCGTCTGGAATGTTGCACCCGAGTACCAGGGGACGAAAACTGAGACATATTGGAACACGTCTCCCGATCACACGGTTGATCATACTCTGGGTTCCACATGCATGTTTTAGCTGAAGGAAGAATACCTTAAACCTGGAGAGTTGAGACCCGTGGAATGGGTACCATGCAATATGACTTCAAAGGGTCTTCATTTGCTCACCGAACCTCTCCAATCCTATCACTGCTGCGTTTATGCCCCTGTACACACACTTGATTCTCTTTCAGAGACATAGCAATCCATAGGTTTTAAGATACTTCCTAGTCAGGTACACTCTTAGGCATTTAATATGGGGTGTTGAGTCCATTTCGTTGAGCAAGGAGTAGCTCTTGTCTATTCCATATTTGGCTTAAGGAACTTTATCTGTGCTCATTTCAATCTCTGGTTTTATGCAGCACCCCAACTCACCTTTCCCCTTAAGCAAGCATAAGTTGGGTTTCTAAATTTGAGACCCTGTTCTGTTTTGTAATTCAGTTCCTGTGTAGCCAAGTTTACATTCCGTCTATTAGTGATATCTTATGATGTTTCTTTTTCTGTGTGACTTATTTCAGTTAGAATCATCGTACCTGAATCCACTCATTATGCTGCTACGGGCCTGATGACATAGATTTCATTGCTGAGTGATACTGCATTGTACGTAAGTACCACAACTTCTTTATCCATTTTTCACTTTCTGCGATATTGAACTTGTACCGTAAACCAGGTTCTTGTAAACAGAGCCGTCCCAACCTTTGGGGTGGCTGTGTCTTTTGATTTTAATTTCCCTAAGCTATAGGACCATAAGTGGAAGTGCCCTAGGCTCTGTTGCTTTGTTTTTTAGATGTTTCAGGAAACACCATACACTTCTCCCGAGTGGCTGTTGGCAATTTACATCCCGCCCATCAGCATAACAAGGCTCCCAGTTCTCCATGGCCTGTCCTGCCTTTCTGGATTTTACACTTTTTTCAGATGGCCCTTTTGACCGGGGGGAAGTGAGACTTCACTGTAGTGCAGATTTCCTTTGCAAGCTTGCTTGGTTGGCCAAAAAGGGCGTATGCGTTTTTTCCTGAATATATTCAGGAAAAAACGCATACGCCCTTTTTGGCCAAGTGCATCATTGTGGACGTTCTGCCTCTTTTCCTATGCTTTAAATGCAATTCCAGTCTACCTCCTGAAATCGGTTTCCTGCAATTCTGCCCCGCTTTCAAGTCCTCTTGGCAGCCTTACTTCAGTATATTTTTGGACGATAGCTGTCATTTATAACTCTGCAGGTTTGTGAATTACAGTGCCCCTGAGCTCCTTTCTTCAAGTCGTTTTCTTGTGAGCTGGCCACAACACCGCAGGATGGCTTCAGGCCCTAATCTGGTTCCGGCACGGCACGCTGAGCCTTTGGTTAATTCCTCATCCTGGTGGGAAATGAGAGTTAAATTTACCCGTCCAGACACCTCCAGCTAGTCTGTCATTGGTTCTGCCTATTCCTGTTCATCTTCCGCAGAAATTGCAAACTGGGCCAAACAGGAGGTTAAAGGCACTGACTCTCCAAGTCGGGAGAGTGTTAGCAAAGCGTCTGGAATGTTGCACATGAGTACCAGGGGACGAAAATTGACACATATTGGAACACGTCTCCCGATCACACGGTTGATCATATTCTGGGTTCCACATGCATGTTTTAGCTGAAGGAAGAATACCTTAAACCTGGAGAGTTGAGACCCGTGGAATGGGTACCATGCAATATGACTTCAAAGGGTCTTCATTTGCTCACTGAACCTCTCCAGTCCTATCACTGCTGCGTTTATGCCCCTGTACACACGCTTGATTCTCTTTCAGAGACATAGCAATCCATAGGTTTTAAGATACTTCCTAGTCAGGTACACTCTTAGGCATTTAATATGGGGTGTTGAGTCCATTTCGTTGAGCAAGGAGTAGCTCTTGTCTATTCCATATTTGGCTTAAGGAACTTTATCTGTGCTCATTTCAATCTCTGGTTTTATGCAACACCCCAACTCACCTTTCCCCTTAAGCAAGCATAAGTTGGGTTTCTAAATTTGAGACCCTGTTCTGTTTTGTAATTCAGTTCCTGTGTAGCCAAGGTTACATTCCGTGTATTAGTGATATCTTATGATGTTTCTTTTCCTGTGTGACTTATTTCAGTTAGAATCATCATACCTGAATCCACTCATTATGCTGCTACGGGCCTGATGACATAGATTTCATTGCTGAGTGATACTGCATTGTACGTAAGTACCACAACTTCTTTATCCATTTTTCACTTTCTGCGATATTGAACTTGTACCGTAAACCAGGTTCTTGTAAACAGAGCCGTCCCAACCTTTGGGGTGGCTGTGTCTTTTTGATTTTAATTTCCCTAAGCTATAGGACCATAAGTGGAAGTGCCCTAGGCTCTGTTGCTTTGTTTTTTAGATGTTTCAGGAAACACCATACACTTCTCCCGAGTGGCTGTTGGCAATTTACATCCCGCCCATCAGCATAACAAGGCTCCCAGTTCTCCATGGCCTGTCCTGCCTTTCTGGATTTTACACTTTTTTCAGATGGCCCTTTTGACCGGGGGGAAGTGAGACTTCACTCTAGTGCAGATTTCCTTTGCAAGCTTGCTTGGTTGGCCAAAAAGGGCGTATGCGTTTTTTCCTGAATATATTCAGGAAAAAACGCATACGCCCTTTTTGGCCAAGTGCATCATTGTGGACGTTCTGCCTCTTTTCCTATGCTTTAAATGCAATTCCAGTCTACCTCCTGAAATCGGTTTCCTGCAATTCTGCCCCGCTTTCAAGTCCTCTTGGCAGCCTTACTTCAGTATATTTTTGGACGATAGCTGTCATTTATAACTCTGCAGGTTTGTGAATTACAGTGCCCCTGAGCTCCTTTCTTCAACTCGCTTTCTCGTGAGCTGGCCGCAACCCCGCAGGATGGCTTCAGGCCCTAATCCGGTTCCGGCACGGCACGCTGAGCCTTTGGTTAATTCCTCTTCCTGGTGGGAAATGAGAGTTAAATTTGCCCGTCCAGACACCTCCAGCTAGTCTGTCATTGGTTCTCCTTATTCCTGTTCATCTTCCGCAGAAATTGCAAACTGGGCCAAACAGGAGGTTAAAGGCACTGACTCTCCAAGTCGGGAGAGTGTTAGTAAAGCGTCTGGAATGTTGCACCCGAGTACCAGGGGACGAAAACTGAGACATATTGGAACACGTCTCCCGATCACACGGTTGATCACACTCTGGGTTCCACATGCATGTTTTAGCTGAAGGAAGAATACCTTAAACCTGGAGAGTTGAGACCCGTGGAATGGGTACCATGCAATATGACTTCAAAGGGTCTTCATTTGCTCACCGAACCTCTCCAATCCTATCACTGCTGCGTTTATGCCCCTGTACACACACTTGATTCTCTTCCAGAGACATAGCAATCCATAGGTTTTAAGATACTTCCTAGTCAGGTACACTCTTAGGCATTTAATATGGGGTGTTGAGTCCATTTCGTTGAGCAAGGAGTAGCTCTTGTCTATTCCATATTTGGCTTAAGGAACTTTATCTGTGCTCATTTCAATCTCTGGTTTTATGCAGCACCCCAACTCTCCTTTCCCCTTAAGCAAGCATAAGTTGGGTTTCTAAATTTGAGACCCTGTTCTGTTTTGTAATTCAGTTCCTGTGTAGCCAAGTTTACATTCCGTGTATTAGTGATATCTTATGATGTTTCTTTTCCTGTGTGACTTATTTCAGTTAGAATCATCGTACCTGAATCCACTCATTATGCTGCTACGGGCCTGATGACATAGATTTCATTGCTGAGTGATACTGCATTGTACGTAAGTACCACAACTTCTTTATCCATTTTTCACTTTCTGCGATATTGAACTTGTACCGTAAACCAGGTTCTTGTAAACAGAGCCGTCCCAACCTTTGGGGTGGCTGTGTCTTTTGATTTTAATTTCCCTAAGCTATAGGACCATAAGTGGAAGTGCCCTAGGCTCTGTTGCTTTGTTTTTTAGATGTTTCAGGAAACACCATACACTTCTCCCGAGTGGCTGTTGGCAATTTACATCCCGCCCATCAGCATAACAAGGCTCCCAGTTCTCCATGGCCTGTCCTGCCTTTCTGGATTTTACACTTTTTTCAGATGGCCCTTTTGACCGGGGGGAAGTGAGACTTCATTGTAGTGCAGATTTCCTTTGCAAGCTTGCTTGGTTGGCCAAAAAGGGCGTATGCGTTTTTTCCTGAATATATTCAGGAAAAAACGCATAAGCCCTTTTTGGCCAAGTGCATCATTGTGGACGTTCTGCCTCTTTTCCTATGCTTTAAATGCAATTCCAGTCTACCTCCTGAAATCGGTTTCCTGCAATTCTGCCCCGCTTTCAAGTCCTCTTGGCAGCCTTACTTCAGTATATTTTTGGACGATAGCTGTCATTTATAACTCTGCAGGTTTGTGAATTTCTGTGCCCCTGAGCTCCTTTCTTCAACTCGCTTTCTCGTGAGCTGGCCGCAACACCGCAGGATGGCTTCAGGCCCTAATCTGGTTCCGGCACGGCACGCTGAGCCTTTGGTTAATTCCTCTTCCTGGTGGGAAATGAGAGTTAAATTTGCCCGTCCACACACCTCCAGCTAGTCTGTCATTGGTTCTCCCTATTCCTGTTCATCTTCCGCAGAAATTGCAAACTGGGCCAAACAGGAGGTTAAAGGCACTGACTCTCCAAGTCGGGAGAGTGTTAGTAAAGCGTCTGGAATGTTGCACCCGAGTACCAGGGGACGAAAACTGAGACATATTGGAACACGTCTCCCGATCACACGGTTGATCATACTCTGGGTTCCACATGCATGTTTTAGCTGAAGGAAGAATACCTTAAACCTGGAGAGTTGAGACCCGTGGAATGGGTACCATGCAATATGACTTCAAAGGGTCTTCATTTGCTCACCGAACCTCTCCAATCCTATCACTGCTGCGTTTATGCCCCTGTACACACACTTGATTCTCTTTCAGAGACATAGCAATCCATAGGTTTTAAGATACTTCCTAGTCAGGTACACTCTTAGGCATTTAATATGGGGTGTTGAGTCCATTTCGTTGAGCAAGGAGTAGCTCTTGTCTATTCCATATTTGGCTTAAGGAACTTTATCTGTGCTCATTTCAATCTCTGGTTTTATGCAGCACCCCAACTCACCTTTCCCCTTAAGCAAGCATAAGTTGGGTTTCTAAATTTGAGACCCTGTTCTGTTTTGTAATTCAGTTCCTGTGTAGCCAAGTTTACATTCCGTGTATTAGTGATATCTTATGATGTTTCTTTTCCTGTGTGACTTATTTCAGTTAGAATCATCGTACCTGAATCCACTCATTATGCTGCTACGGGCCTGATGACATAGATTTCATTGCTGAGTGATACTGCATTGTACGTAAGTACCACAACTTCTTTATCCATTTTTCACTTTCTGCGATACTGAACTTGTACCGTAAACCAGGTTCTTGTAAACAGAGCCGTCCCAACCTTTGGGGTGGCTGTGTCTTTTGATTTTAATTTCCCTAAGCTATAGGACCATAAGTGGAAGTGCCCTAGGCTCTGTTGCTTTGTTTTTTAGATGTTTCAGGAAACACCATACACTTCTCCCGAGTGGCTGTTGGCAATTTACATCCCGCCCATCAGCATAACAAGGCTCCCAGTTCTCCATGGCCTGTCCTGCCTTTCTGGATTTTACACTTTTTTCAGATGGCCCTTTTGACCGGGGGGAAGTGAGACTTCATTGTAGTGCAGATTTCCTTTGCAAGCTTGCTTGGTTGGCCAAAAAGTGCGTATGCGTTTTTTCCTGAATATATTCAGGAAAAAACGCATACGCCCTTTTTGGCCAAGTGCATCATTGTGGACGTTCTGCCTCTTTTCCTATGCTTTAAATGCAATTCCAGTCTACCTCCTGAAATCGGTTTCCTGCAATTCTGCCCCGCTTTCAAGTCCTCTTGGCAGCCTTACTTCAGTATATTTTTGGACGATAGCTGTCATTTATAACTCTGCAGGTTTGTGAATTACAGTGCCCCTGAGCTCCTTTCTTCAACTCGCTTTCTCGTGAGCTGGCCGCAACCCCGCAGGATGGCTTCAGGCCCTAATCTGGTTCCGGCACGGCACGCTGAGCCTTTGGTTAATTCCTCTTCCTGGTGGGAAATGAGAGTTAAATTTGCCCGTCCAGACACCTCCAGCTAGTCTCTCATTGGTTCTCCCTATTCCTGTTCATCTTCCGCAGAAATTGCAAACTGGGCCAAACAGGAGGTTAAAGGCACTGACTCTCCAAGTCGGGAGAGTGTTAGTAAAGCGTCTGGAATGTTGCACCCGAGTACCAGGGGACGAAAACTGAGACATATTGGAACACGTCTCCCGATCACACGGTTGATCATACTCTGGGTTCCACATGCATGTTTTAGCTGAAGGAAGAATACCTTAAACCTGGAGAGTTGAGACCCGTGGAATGGGTACCATGCAATATGACTTCAAAGGGTCTTCATTTGCTCACCGAACCTCTCCAGGCCTATCACTGCTGCGTTTATGCCCCTGTACACACACTTGATTCTCTTTCAGAGACATAGCAATGCATAGGTTTTAAGATACTTCCTAGTCAGGTACACTCTTAGGCATTTAATATGGGGTGTTGAGTCCATTTCGTTGAGCAAGGAGTAGCTCTTGTCTATTCCATATTTGGCTTAAGGAACTTTATCTGTGCTCATTTCAATCTCTGGTTTTATGCAGCACCCCAACTCACCTTTCCCCTTAAGCAAGCATAAGTTGGGTTTCTAAATTTGAGACCCTGTTCTGTTTTGTAATTCAGTTCCTGTGTAGCCAAGTTTACATTCCGTGTATTAGTGATATCTTATGATGTTTCTTTTCCTGTGTGACTTATTTCAGTTAGAATCATCGTACCTGAATCCACTCATTATGCTGCTACGGGCCTGATGACATAGATTTCATTGCTGAGTGATACTGCATTGTACGTAAGTACCACAACTTCTTTATCCATTTTTCACTTTCTGCGATATTGAACTTGTACCGTAAACCAGGTTCTTGTAAACAGAGCCGTCCCAACCTTTGGGGTGGCTGTGTCTTTTGATTTTAATTTCCCTAAGCTATAGGACCATAAGTGGAAGTGCCCTAGGCTCTGTTGCTTTGTTTTTTAGATGTTTCAGGAAACACCATACACTTCTCCCGAGTGGCTGTTGGCAATTGACATCCCGCCCATCAGCATAACAAGGCTCCCAGTTCTCCATGGCCTGTCCTGCCTTTCTGGATTTTACACTTTTTTCAGATGGCCCTTTTGACCGGGGGGAAGTGAGACTTCATTGTAGTGCAGATTTCCTTTGCAAGCTTGCTTGGTTGGCCAAAAAGTGCGTATGCGTTTTTTCCTGAATATATTCAGGAAAAAACGCATACGCCCTTTTTGGCCAAGTGCATCATTGTGGACGTTCTGCCTCTTTTCCTATGCTTTAAATGCAATTCCAGTCTACCTCCTGAAATCGGTTTCCTGCAATTCTGCCCCGCTTTCAAGTCCTCTTGGCAGCCTTACTTCAGTATATTTTTGGACGATAGCTGTCATTTATAACTCTGCAGGTTTGTGAATTACAGTGCCCCTGAGCTCCTTTCTTCAACTCGCTTTCTCGTGAGCTGGCCGCAACCCCGCAGGATGGCTTCAGGCCCTAATCTGGTTCCGGCACGGCACGCTGAGCCTTTGGTTAATTCCTCTTCCTGGTGGGAAATGAGAGTTAAATTTGCCCGTCCAGACACCTCCAGCTAGTCTCTCATTGGTTCTCCCTATTCCTGTTCATCTTCTGCAGAAATTGCAAACTGGGCCAAACAGGAGGTTAAAGGCACTGACTCTCCAAGTCGGGAGAGTGTTAGTAAAGCGTCTGGAATGTTGCACCCGAGTACCAGGGGACGAAAACTGAGACATATTGGAACACGTCTCCCGATCACACGGTTGATCATACTCTGGGTTCCACATGCATGTTTTAGCTGAAGGAAGAATACCTTAAACCTGGAGAGTTGAGACCCGTGGAATGGGTACCATGCAATATGACTTCAAAGGGTCTTCATTTGCTCACCGAACCTCTCCAATCCTATCACTGCTGCGTTTATGCCCCTGTACACACACTTGATTCTCTTCCAGAGACATAGCAATCCATAGGTTTTAAGATACTTCCTAGTCAGGTACACTCTTAGGCATTTAATATGGGGTGTTGAGTCCATTTCGTTGAGCAAGGAGTAGCTCTTGTCTATTCCATATTTGGCTTAAGGAACTTTATCTGTGCTCATTTCAATCTCTGGTTTTATGCAGCACCCCAACTCACCTTTCCCCTTAAGCAAGCATAAGTTGGGTTTCTAAATTTGAGACCCTGTTCTGTTTTGTAATTCAGTTCCTGTGTAGCCAAGTTTACATTCCGTGTATTAGTGATATCTTATGATGTTTCTTTTCCTGTGTGAATTATTTCAGTTAGAATCATCGTACCTGAATCCACTCATTATGCTGCTACGGGCCTGATGACATAGATTTCATTGCTGAGTGATACTGCATTGTACGTAAGTACCACAACTTCTTTATCCATTTTTCACTTTCTGCGATATTGAACTTGTACCGTAAACCAGGTTCTTGTAAACAGAGCCGTCCCAACCTTTGGGGTGGCTGTGTCTTTTGATTTTAATTTCCCTAAGCTATAGGACCATAAGTGGAAGTGCCCTAGGCTCTGTTGCTTTGTTTTTTAGATGTTTCAGGAAACACCATACACTTCTCCCGAGTGGCTGTTGGCAATTTACATCCCGCCCATCAGCATAACAAGGCTCCCAGTTCTCCATGGCCTGTCCTGCCTTTCTGGATTTTACACTTTTTTCAGATGGCCCTTTTGACCGGGGGGAAGTGAGACTTCATTGTAGTGCAGATTTCCTTTGCAAGCTTGCTTGGTTGGCCAAAAAGGGCGTATGCGTTTTTTCCTGAATATATTCAGGAAAAAACGCATACGCCCTTTTTGGCCAAGTGCATCATTGTGGACGTTCTGCCTCTTTTCCTATGCTTTCAATGCAATTCCAGTCTACCTCCTGAAATCGGTTTCCTGCAATTCTGCCCCGCTTTCAAGTCCTCTTGGCAGCCTTACTTCAGTATATTTTTGGACGATAGCTGTCATTTATAACTCTGCAGGTTTGTGAATTACAGTGCCCCTGAGCTCCTTTCTTCAACTCGCTTTCTCGTGAGCTGGCCGCAACACCGCAGGATGGCTTCAGGCCCTAATCTGGTTCCGGCGTGGCACGCTGAGCCTTTGGTTAATTCCTCTTCCTGGTGGGAAATGAGAGTTAAATTTGCCCGTCCAGACACCTCCAGCTAGTCTCTCATTGGTTCTCCCTATTCCTGTTCATCTTCCGCAGAAATTGCAAACTGGGCCAAACAGGAGGTTAAAGGCACTGACTCTCCAAGTCGGGAGAGTGTTAGTAAAGCGTCTGGAATGTTGCACCCGAGTACCAGGGGACGAAAACTGAGACATATTGGAACACGTCTCCCGATCACACGGTTGATCATACTCTGGGTTCCACATGCATGTTTTAGCTGAAGGAAGAATACCTTAAACCTGGAGAGTTGAGACCCGTGGAATGGGTACCATGCAATATGACTTCAAAGGGTCTTCATTTGCTCACCGAACCTCTCCAATCCTATCACTGCTGCGTTTATGCCCCTGTACACACACTTGATTCTCTTTCAGAGACATAGCAATCCATAGGTTTTAAGATACTTCCTAGTCAGGTACACTCTTAGGCATTTAATATGGGGTGTTGAGTCCATTTCGTTGAGCAAGGAGTAGCTCTTGTCTATTCCATATTTGGCTTAAGGAACTTTATCTGTGCTCATTTCAATCTCTGGTTTTATGCAGCACCCCAACTCACCTTTCCCCTTAAGCAAGCATAAGTTGGGTTTCTAAATTTGAGACCCTGTTCTGTTTTGTAATTCAGTTCCTGTGTAGCCAAGTTTACATTCCGTGTATTAGTGATATCTTATGATGTTTCTTTTCCTGTGTGACTTATTTCAGTTAGAATCATCGTACCTGAATCCACTCATTATGCTGCTACGGGCCTGATGACATAGATTTCATTGCTGAGTGATACTGCATTGTACGTAAGTACCACAACTTCTTTATCCATTTTTCACTTTCTGCGATATTGAACTTGTACCGTAAACCAGGTTCTTGTAAACAGAGCCGTCCCAACCTTTGGGGTGGCTGTGTCTTTTGATTTTAATTTCCCTAAGCTATAGGACCATAAGTGGAAGTGCCCTAGGCTCTGTTGCTTTGTTTTTTAGATGTTTCAGGAAACACCATACACTTCTCCCGAGTGGCTGTTGGCAATTTACATCCCGCCCATCAGCATAACAAGGCTCCCAGTTCTCCATGGCCTGTCCTGCCTTTCTGGATTTTACACTTTTTTCAGATGGCCCTTTTGACCGGGGGGAAGTGAGACTTCATTGTAGTGCAGATTTCCTTTGCAAGCTTGCTTGGTTGGCCAAAAAGTGCGTATGCGTTTTTTCCTGAATATATTCAGGAAAAAACGCATACGCCCTTTTTGGCCAAGTGCATCATTGTGGACGTTCTGCCTCTTTTCCTATGCTTTAAATGCAATTCCAGTCTACCTCCTGAAATCGGTTTCCTGCAATTCTGCCCCGCTTTCAAGTCCTCTTGGCAGCCTTACTTCAGTATATTTTTGGACGATAGCTGTCATTTATAACTCTGCAGGTTTGTGAATTACAGTGTCCCTGAGCTCCTTTCTTCAACTCGCTTTCTCGTGAGCTGGCCGCAACCCCGCAGGATGGCTTCAGGCCCTAATCTGGTTCCGGCACGGCACGCTGAGCCTTTGGTTAATTCCTCTTCCTGGTGGGAAATGAGAGTTAAATTTGCCCGTCCAGACACCTCCAGCTAGTCTCTCATTGGTTCTCCCTATTCCTGTTCATCTTCCGCAGAAATTGCAAACTGGGCCAAACAGGAGGTTAAAGGCACTGACTCTCCAAGTCGGGAGAGTGTTAGTAAAGCGTCTGGAATGTTGCACCCGAGTACCAGGGGACGAAAACTGACACATATTGGAACACGTCTCCCGATCACACAGTTGATCATACTCTGGGTTCCACATGCATGTTTTAGCTGAAGGAAGAATACCTTAAACCTGGAGAGTTGAGACCCGTGGAATGGGTACCATGCAATATGACTTCAAAGGGTCTTCATTTGCTCACCGAACCTCTCCAATCCTATCACTGCTGCGTTTATGCCCCTGTACACACACTTGATTCTCTTCCAGAGACATAGCAATCCATAGGTTTTAAGATACTTCCTAGTCAGGTACACTCTTAGGCATTTAATATGGGGTGTTGAGTCCATTTCGTTGAGCAAGGAGTAGCTCTTGTCTATTCCATATTTGGCTTAAGGAACTTTATCTGTGCTCATTTCAATCTCTGGTTTTATGCAGCACCCCAACTCACCTTTCCCCTTAAGCAAGCATAAGTTGGGTTTCTAAATTTGAGACCCTGTTCTGTTTTGTAATTCAGTTCCTGTGTAGCCAAGTTTACATTCCGTGTATTAGTGATATCTTATGATGTTTCTTTTCCTGTGTGAATTATTTCAGTTAGAATCATCGTACCTGAATCCACTCATTATGCTGCTACGGGCCTGATGACATAGATTTCATTGCTGAGTGATACTGCATTGTACGTAAGTACCACAACTTCTTTATCCATTTTTCACTTTCTGCGATATTGAACTTGTACCGTAAACCAGGTTCTTGTAAACAGAGCCGTCCCAACCTTTGGGGTGGCTGTGTCTTTTGATTTTAATTTCCCTAAGCTATAGGACCATAAGTGGAAGTGCCCTAGGCTCTGTTGCTTTGTTTTTTAGATGTTTCAGGAAACACCATACACTTCTCCCGAGTGGCTGTTGGCAATTTACATCCCGCCCATCAGCATAACAAGGCTCCCAGTTCTCCATGGCCTGTCCTGCCTTTCTGGATTTTACACTTTTTTCAGATGGCCCTTTTGACCGGGGGGAAGTGAGACTTCATTGTAGTGCAGATTTCCTTTGCAAGCTTGCTTGGTTGGCCAAAAAGTGCGTATGCGTTTTTTCCTGAATATATTCAGGAAAAAACGCATACGCCCTTTTTGGCCAAGTGCATCATTGTGGACGTTCTGCCTCTTTTCCTATGCTTTAAATGCAATTCCAGTCTACCTCCTGAAATCGGTTTCCTGCAATTCTGCCCCGCTTTCAAGTCCTCTTGGCAGCCTTACTTCAGTATATTTTTGGACGATAGCTGTCATTTATAACTCTGCAGGTTTGTGAATTACAGTGCCCCTGAGCTCCTTTCTTCAACTCGCTTTCTCGTGAGCTGGCCGCAACCCCGCAGGATGGCTTCAGGCCCTAATCTGGTTCCGGCACGGCACGCTGAGCCTTTGGTTAATTCCTCTTCCTGGTGGGAAATGAGAGTTAAATTTGCCCGTCCAGACACCTCCAGCTAGTCTCTCATTGGTTCTCCCTATTCCTGTTCATCTTCCGCAGAAATTGCAAACTGGGCCAAACAGGAGGTTAAAGGCACTGACTCTCCAAGTCGGGAGAGTGTTAGTAAAGCGTCTGGAATGTTGCACCCGAGTACCAGGGGACGAAAACTGAGACATATTGGAACACGTCTCCCGATCACACGGTTGATCATACTCTGGGTTCCACATGCATGTTTTAGCTGAAGGAAGAATACCTTAAACCTGGAGAGTTGAGACCCGTGGAATGGGTACCATGCAATATGACTTCAAAGGGTCTTCATTTGCTCACCGAACCTCTCCAATCCTATCACTGCTGCGTTTATGCCCCTGTACACACACTTGATTCTCTTCCAGAGACATAGCAATCCATAGGTTTTAAGATACTTCCTAGTCAGGTACACTCTTAGGCATTTAATATGGGGTGTTGAGTCCATTTCGTTGAGCAAGGAGTAGCTCTTGTCTATTCCATATTTGGCTTAAGGAACTTTATCTGTGCTCATTTCAATCTCTGGTTTTATGCAGCACCCCAACTCACCTTTCCCCTTAAGCAAGCATAAGTTGGGTTTCTAAATTTGAGACCCTGTTCTGTTTTGTAATTCAGTTCCTGTGTAGCCAAGTTTACATTCCGTGTATTAGTGATATCTTATGATGTTTCTTTTCCTGTGTGAATTATTTCAGTTAGAATCATCGTACCTGAATCCACTCATTATGCTGCTACGGGCCTGATGACATAGATTTCATTGCTGAGTGATACTGCATTGTACGTAAGTACCACAACTTCTTTATCCATTTTTCACTTTCTGCGATATTGAACTTGTACCGTAAACCAGGTTCTTGTAAACAGAGCCGTCCCAACCTTTGGGGTGGCTGTGTCTTTTGATTTTAATTTCCCTAAGCTATAGGACCATAAGTGGAAGTGCCCTAGGCTCTGTTGCTTTGTTTTTTAGATGTTTCAGGAAACACCATACACTTCTCCCGAGTGGCTGTTGGCAATTTACATCCCGCCCATCAGCATAACAAGGCTCCCAGTTCTCCATGGCCTGTCCTGCCTTTCTGGATTTTACACTTTTTTCAGATGGCCCTTTTGACCGGTGGGAAGTGAGACTTCACTGTAGTGCAGATTTCCTTTGCAAGCTTGCTTGGTTGGCCAAAAAGGGCGTATGCGTTTTTTCCTGAATATATTCAGGAAAAAACGCATACGCCCTTTTTGGCCAAGTGCATCATTGTGGACGTTCTGCCTCTTTTCCTATGCTTTAAATGCAATTCCAGTCTACCTCCTGAAATCGGTTTCCTGCAATTCTGCCCCGCTTTCAAGTCCTCTTGGCAGCCTTACTTCAGTATATTTTTGGACGATAGCTGTCATTTATAACTCTGCAGGTTTGTGAATTACAGTGCCCCTGAGCTCCTTTCTTCAAGTCGCTTTCTCGTGAGCTGGCCGCAACCCCGCAGGATGGCTTCAGGCCCTAATCTGGTTCCGGCACGGCACGCTGAGCCTTTGGTTAATTCCTCTTCCTGGTGGGAAATGAGAGTTAAATTTGCCCGTCCAGACACCTCCAGCTAGTCTCTCATTGGTTCTCCCTATTCCTGTTCATCTTCCGCAGAAATTGCAAACTGGGCCAAACAGGAGGTTAAAGGCACTGACTCTCCAAGTCGGGAGAGTGTTAGTAAAGCGTCTGGAATGTTGCACCCGAGTACCAGGGGACGAAAACTGAGACATATTGGAACACGTCTCCCGATCACACGGTTGATCATACTCTGGGTTCCACATGCATGTTTTAGCTGAAGGAAGAATACCTTAAACCTGGAGAGTTGAGACCC
Organism: Lagenorhynchus albirostris; assembly: GCF_949774975.1. Lineage (NCBI taxonomy): Eukaryota > Metazoa > Chordata > Mammalia > Artiodactyla > Delphinidae > Lagenorhynchus > Lagenorhynchus albirostris. Next base: position 21,285 of record NW_026783555.1, on the reverse strand, counting down.
GTGGAATGGGTACCATGCAATATGACTTCAAAGGGTCTTCATTTGCTCACCGAACCTCTCCAATCCTATCACTGCTGCGTTTATGCCCCTGTACACACACTTGATTCTCTTTCAGAGACATAGCAATCCATAGGTTTTAAGATACTTCCTAGTCAGGTACACTCTTAGGCATTTAATATGGGGTGTTGAGTCCATTTCGTTGAGCAAGGAGTAGCTCTTGTCTATTCCATATTTGGCTTAAGGAACTTTATCTGTGCTCATTTCAATCTCTGGTTTTATGCAGCACCCCAACTCACCTTTCCCCTTAAGCAAGCATAAGTTGGGTTTCTAAATTTGAGACCCTGTTCTGTTTTGTAATTCAGTTCCTGTGTAGCCAAGTTTACATTCCGTGTATTAGTGATATCTTATGATGTTTCTTTTCCTGTGTGAATTATTTCAGTTAGAATCATCGTACCTGAATCCACTCATTATGCTGCTACGGGCCTGATGACATAGATTTCATTGCTGAGTGATACTGCATTGTACGTAAGTACCACAACTTCTTTATCCATTTTTCACTTTCTGCGATATTGAACTTGTACCGTAAACCAGGTTCTTGTAAACAGAGCCGTCCCAACCTTTGGGGTGGCTGTGTCTTTTGATTTTAATTTCCCTAAGCTATAGGACCATAAGTGGAAGTGCCCTAGGCTCTGTTGCTTTGTTTTTTAGATGTTTCAGGAAACACCATACACTTCTCCCGAGTGGCTGTTGGCAATTTACATCCCGCCCATCAGCATAACAAGGCTCCCAGTTCTCCATGGCCTGTCCTGCCTTTCTGGATTTTACACTTTTTTCAGATGGCCCTTTTGACCGGGGGGAAGTGAGACTTCATTGTAGTGCACATTTCCTTTGCAAGCTTGCTTGGTTGGCCAAAAAGTGCGTATGCGTTTTTTCCTGAATATATTCAGGAAAAAACGCATACGCCCTTTTTGGCCAAGTGCATCATTGTGGACGTTCTGCCTCTTTTCCTATGCTTTAAATGCAATTCCAGTCTACCTCCTGAAATCGGTTTCCTGCAATTCTGCCCCGCTTTCAAGTCCTCTTGGCAGCCTTACTTCAGTATATTTTTGGACGATAGCTGTCATTTATAACTCTGCAGGTTTGTGAATTACAGTGCCCCTGAGCTCCTTTCTTCAACTCGCTTTCTCGTGAGCTGGCCGCAACCCCGCAGGATGGCTTCAGGCCCTAATCTGGTTCCGGCACGGCACGCTGAGCCTTTGGTTAATTCCTCTTCCTGGTGGGAAATGAGAGTTAAATTTGCCCGTCCAGACACCTCCAGCTGGTCTCTCATTGGTTCTCCCTATTCCTGTTCATCTTCCGCAGAAATTGCAAACTGGGCCAAACAGGAGGTTAAAGGCACTGACTCTCCAAGTCGGGAGAGTGTTAGTAAAGCGTCTGGAATGTTGCACCCGAGTACCAGGGGACGAAAACTGAGACATATTGGAACACGTCTCCCGATCACACGGTTGATCATACTCTGGGTTCCACATGCATGTTTTAGCTGAAGGAAGAATACCTTAAACCTAGAGAGTTGAGACCCGTGGAATGGGTACCATGCAATATGATTTCAAAGGGTCTTCATTTGCTCACCGAACCTCTCCAATCCTATCACTGCTGCGTTTATGCCCCTGTACACACACTTGATTCTCTTTCAGAGACATAGCAATCCATAGGTTTTAAGATACTTCCTAGTCAGGTACACTCTTAGGCATTTAATATGGGGTGTTGAGTCCATTTCGTTGAGCAAGGAGTAGCTCTTGTCTATTCCATATTTGGCTTAAGGAACTTTATCTGTGCTCATTTCAATCTCTGGTTTTATGCAGCACCCCAACTCACCTTTCCCCTTAAGCAAGCATAAGTTGGGTTTCTAAATTTGAGACCCTGTTCTGTTTTGTAATTCAGTTCCTGTGTAGCCAAGTTTACATTCCGTGTATTAGTGATATCTTATGATGTTTCTTTTCCTGTGTGAATTATTTCAGTTAGAATCATCGTACCTGAATCCACTCATTATGCTGCTACGGGCCTGATGACATAGATTTCATTGCTGAGTGATACTGCATTGTACGTAAGTACCACAACTTCTTTATCCATTTTTCACTTTCTGCGATATTGAACTTGTACCGTAAACCAGGTTCTTGTAAACAGAGCCGTCCCAACCTTTGGGGTGGCTGTGTCTTTTGATTTTAATTTCCCTAAGCTATAGGACCATAAGTGGAAGTGCCCTAGGCTCTGTTGCTTTGTTTTTTAGATGTTTCAGGAAACACCATACACTTCTCCCGAGTGGCTGTTGGCAATTTACATCCCGCCCATCAGCATAACAAGGCTCCCAGTTCTCCATGGCCTGTCCTGCCTTTCTGGATTTTACACTTTTTTCAGATGGCCCTTTTGACCGGGGGGAAGTGAGACTTCATTGTAGTGCAGATTTCCTTTGCAAGCTTGCTTGGTTGGCCAAAAAGGGCGTATGCGTTTTTTCCTGAATATATTCAGGAAAAAACGCATACGCCCTTTTTGGCCAAGTGCATCATTGTGGACGTTCTGCCTCTTTTCCTATGCTTTAAATGCAATTCCAGTCTACCTCCTGAAATCGGTTTCCTGCAATTCTGCCCCACTTTCAAGTCCTCTTGGCAGCCTTACTTCAGTATATTTTTGGACGATAGCTGTCATTTATAACTCTGCAGGTTTGTGAATTACAGTGCCCCTGAGCTCCTTTCTTCAACTCGCTTTCTCGTGAGCTGGCCGCAACACCGCAGGATGGCTTCAGGCCCTAATCTGGTTCCGGCACGGCACGCTGAGCCTTTGGTTAATTCCTCTTCCTGGTGGGAAATGAGAGTTAAATTTGCCCGTCCAGACACCTCCAGCTAGTCTGTCATTGGTTCTCCCTATTCCTGTTCATCTTCCGCAGAAATTGCAAACTGGGCCAAACAGGAGGTTAAAGGCACTGACTCTCCAAGTCGGGAGAGTGTTAGTAAAGCGTCTGGAATGTTGCACCCGAGTACCAGGGGACGAAAACTGAGACATATTGGAACACGTCTCCCGATCACACGGTTGATCATACTCTGGGTTCCACATGCATGTTTTAGCTGAAGGAAGAATACCTTAAACCTGGAGAGTTGAGACCCGTGGAATGGGTACCATGCAATATGACTTCAAAGGGTCTTCATTTGCTCACCGAACCTCTCCAGTCCTATCACTGCTGCGTTTATGCCCCTGTACACACACTTGATTCTCTTTCAGAGACATAGCAATCCATAGGTTTTAAGATACTTCCTAGTCAGGTACACTCTTAGGCATTTAATATGGGGTGTTGAGTCCATTTCGTTGAGCAAGGAGTAGCTCTTGTCTATTCCATATTTGGCTTAAGGAACTTTATCTGTGCTCATTTCAATCTCTGGTTTTATGCAGCACCCCAACTCACCTTTCCCCTTAAGCAAGCATAAGTTGGTTTTCTAAATTTGAGACCCTGTTCTGTTTTGTAATTAAGTTCCTGTGTAGCCAAGTTTACATTCCGTGTATTAGTGATATCTTATGATGTTTCTTTTCCTGTGTGACTTATTTCAGTTAGAATCATCGTACCTGAATCCACTCATTATGCTGCTACGGGCCTGATGACATAGATTTCATTGCTGAGTGATACTGCATTGTACGTAAGTACCACAACTTCTTTATCCATTTTTCACTTTCTGCGATATTGAACTTGTACCGTAAACCAGGTTCTTGTAAACAGAGCCGTCCCAACCTTTGGGGTGGCTGTGTCTTTTGATTTTAATTTCCCTAAGCTATAGGACCATAAGTGGAAGTGCCCTAGGCTCTGTTGCTTTGTTTTTTAGATGTTTCAGGAAACACCATACACTTCTCCCGAGTGGCTGTTGGCAATTGACATCCCGCCCATCAGCATAACAAGGCTCCCAGTTCTCCATGGCCTGTCCTGCCTTTCTGGATTTTACACTTTTTTCAGATGGCCCTTTTGACCGGGGGGAAGTGAGACTTCATTGTAGTGCAGATTTCCTTTGCAAGCTTGCTTGGTTGGCCAAAAAGGGCGTATGCGTTTTTTCCTGAATATATTCAGGAAAAAACGCATACGCCCTTTTTGGCCAAGTGCATCATTGTGGACGTTCTGCCTCTTTTCCTATGCTTTAAATGCAATTCCAGTCTACCTCCTGAAATCGGTTTCCTGCAATTCTGCCCCGCTTTCAAGTCCTCTTGGCAGCCTTACTTCAGTATATTTTTGGACGATAGCTGTCATTTATAACTCTGCAGGTTTGTGAATTACAGTGCCCCTGAGCTCCTTTCTTCAACTCGCTTTCTCGTGAGCTGGCCGCAACCCCGCAGGATGGCTTCAGGCCCTAATCTGGTTCCGGCACGGCACGCTGAGCCTTTGGTTAATTCCTCTTCGTGGTGGGAAATGAGAGTTAAATTTGCCCGTCCAGACACCTCCAGCTAGTCTGTCATTGGTTCTCCCTATTCCTGTTCATCTTCCGCAGAAATTGCAAACTGGGCCAAACAGGAGGTTAAAGGCACTGACTCTCCAAGTCGGGAGAGTGTTAGTAAAGCGTCTGGAATGTTGCACCCGAGTACCAGGGGACGAAAACTGAGACATATTGGAACACGTCTCCCGATCACACGGTTGATCATACTCTGGGTTCCACATGCATGTTTTAGCTGAAGGAAGAATACCTTAAACCTGGAGAGTTGAGACCCGTGGAATGGGTACCATGCAATATGACTTCAAAGGGTCTTCATTTGCTCACCGAACCTCTCCAATCCTATCACTGCTGCGTTTATGCCCCTGTACACACACTTGATTCTCTTCCAGAGACATAGCAATCCATAGGTTTTAAGATACTTCCTCGTCAGGTACACTCTTAGGCATTTAATATGGGGTGTTGAGTCCATTTCGTTGAGCAAGGAGTAGCTCTTGTCTATTCCATATTTGGCTTAAGGAACTTTATCTGTGCTCATTTCAATCTCTGGTTTTATGCAGCACCCCAACTCACCTTTCCCCTTAAGCAAGCATAAGTTGGTTTTCTAAATTTGAGACCCTGTTCTGTTTTGTAATTCAGTTCCTGTGTAGCCAAGTTTACATTCCGTGTATTAGTGATATCTTATGATGTTTCTTTTCCTGTGTGACTTATTTCAGTTAGAATCATCGTACCTGAATCCACTCATTATGCTGCTACGGGCCTGATGACATAGATTTCATTGCTGAGTGATACTGCATTGTACGTAAGTACCACAACTTCTTTATCCATTTTTCACTTTCTGCGATATTGAACTTGTACCGTAAACCAGGTTCTTGTAAACAGAGCCGTCCCAACCTTTGGGGTGGCTGTGTCTTTTGATTTTAATTTCCCTAAGCTATAGGACCATAAGTGGAAGTGCCCTAGGCTCTGTTGCTTTGTTTTTTAGATGTTTCAGGAAACACCATACACTTCTCCCGAGTGGCTGTTGGCAATTGACATCCCGCCCATCAGCATAACAAGGCTCCCAGTTCTCCATGGCCTGTCCTGCCTTTCTGGATTTTACACTTTTTTCAGATGGCCCTTTTGACCGGGGGGAAGTGAGACTTCATTGTAGTGCAGATTTCCTTTGCAAGCTTGCTTGGTTGGCCAAAAAGGGCGTATGCGTTTTTTCCTGAATATATTCAGGAAAAAACGCATACGCCCTTTTTGGCCAAGTGCATCATTGTGGACGTTCTGCCTCTTTTCCTATGCTTTAAATGCAATTCCAGTCTACCTCCTGAAATCGGTTTCCTGCAATTCTGCCCCGCTTTCAAGTCCTCTTGGCAGCCTTACTTCAGTATATTTTTGGACGATAGCTGTCATTTATAACTCTGCAGGTTTGTGAATTACAGTGCCCCTGAGCTCCTTTCTTCAACTCGCTTTCTCGTGAGCTGGCCGCAACCCCGCAGGATGGCTTCAGGCCCTAATCTGGTTCCGGCACGGCACGCTGAGCCTTTGGTTAATTCCTCTTCGTGGTGGGAAATGAGAGTTAAATTTGCCCGTCCAGACACCTCCAGCTAGTCTGTCATTGGTTCTCCCTATTCCTGTTCATCTTCCGCAGAAATTGCAAACTGGGCCAAACAGGAGGTTAAAGGCACTGACTCTCCAAGTCGGGAGAGTGTTAGTAAAGCGTCTGGAATGTTGCACCCGAGTACCAGGGGACGAAAACTGAGACATATTGGAACACGTCTCCCGATCACACGGTTGATCATACTCTGGGTTCCACATGCATGTTTTAGCTGAAGGAAGAATACCTTAAACCTGGAGAGTTGAGACCCGTGGAATGGGTACCATGCAATATGACTTCAAAGGGTCTTCATTTGCTCACCGAACCTCTCCAATCCTATCACTGCTGCGTTTATGCCCCTGTACACACACTTGATTCTCTTCCAGAGACATAGCAATCCATAGGTTTTAAGATACTTCCTAGTCAGGTACACTCTTAGGCATTTAATATGGGGTGTTGAGTCCATTTCGTTGAGCAAGGAGTAGCTCTTGTCTATTCCATATTTGGCTTAAGGAACTTTATCTGTGCTCATTTCAATCTCTGGTTTTATGCAGCACCCCAACTCACCTTTCCCCTTAAGCAAGCATAAGTTGGTTTTCTAAATTTGAGACCCTGTTCTGTTTTGTAATTCAGTTCCTGTGTAGCCAAGTTTACATTCCGTGTATTAGTGATATCTTATGATGTTTCTTTTCCTGTGTGACTTATTTCAGTTAGAATCATCATACCTGAATCCACTCATTATGCTGCTACGGGCCTGATGACATAGATTTCATTGCTGAGTGATACTGCATTGTACGTAAGTACCACAACTTCTTTATCCATTTTTCACTTTCTGCGATATTGAACTTGTACCGTAAACCAGGTTCTTGTAAACAGAGCCGTCCCAACCTTTGGGGTGGCTGTGTCTTTTGATTTTAATTTCCCTAAGCTATAGGACCATAAGTGGAAGTGCCCTAGGCTCTGTTGCTTTGTTTTTTAGATGTTTCAGGAAACACCATACACTTCTCCCGAGTGGCTGTTGGCAATTTACATCCCGCCCATCAGCATAACAAGGCTCCCAGTTCTCCATGGCCTGTCCTGCCTTTCTGGATTTTACACTTTTTTCAGATGGCCCTTTTGACCGGGGGGAAGTGAGACTTCATTGTAGTGCAGATTTCCTTTGCAAGCTTGCTTGGTTGGCCAAAAAGGGCGTATGCGTTTTTTCCTGAATATATTCAGGAAAAAACGCATACGCCCTTTTTGGCCAAGTGCATCATTGTGGACGTTCTGCCTCTTTTCCTATGCTTTAAATGCAATTCCAGTCTACCTCCTGAAATCGGTTTCCTGCAATTCTGCCCCGCTTTCAAGTCCTCTTGGCAGCCTTACTTCAGTATATTTTTGGACGATAGCTGTCATTTATAACTCTGCAGGTTTGTGAATTACAGTGCCCCTGAGCTCCTTTCTTCAAGTCGCTTTCTCGTGAGCTGGCCGCAACCCCGCAGGATGGCTTCAGGCCCTAATCTGGTTCCGGCACGGCACGCTGAGCCTTTGGTTAATTCCTCTTCCTGGTGGGAAATGAGAGTTAAATTTGCCCGTCCAGACACCTCCAGCTAGTCTCTCATTGGTTCTCCCTATTCCTGTTCATCTTCCGCAGAAATTGCAAACTGGGCCAAACAGGAGGTTAAAGGCACTGACTCTCCAAGTCGGGAGAGTGTTAGTAAAGCGTCTGGAATGTTGCACCCGAGTACCAGGGGACGAAAACTGAGACATATTGGAACACGTCTCCCGATCACACGGTTGATCATACTCTGGGTTCCACATGCATGTTTTAGCTGAAGGAAGAATACCTTAAACCTGGAGAGTTGAGACCCGTGGAATGGGTACCATGCAATATGACTTCAAAGGGTCTTCATTTGCTCACCGAACCTCTCCAATCCTATCACTGCTGCGTTTATGCCCCTGTACACACACTTGATTCTCTTTCAGAGACATAGCAATCCATAGGTTTTAAGATACTTCCTAGTCAGGTACACTCTTAGGCATTTAATATGGGGTGTTGAGTCCATTTCGTTGAGCAAGGAGTAGCTCTTGTCTATTCCATATTTGGCTTAAGGAACTTTATCTGTGCTCATTTCAATCTCTGGTTTTATGCAGCACCCCAACTCACCTTTCCCCTTAAGCAAGCATAAGTTGGTTTTCTAAATTTGAGACCCTGTTCTGTTTTGTAATTCAGTTCCTGTGTAGCCAAGTTTACATTCCGTGTATTAGTGATATCTTATGATGTTTCTTTTCCTGTGTGACTTATTTCAGTTAGAATCATCGTACCTGAATCCACTCATTATGCTGCTACGGGCCTGATGACATAGATTTCATTGCTGAGTGATACTGCATTGTACGTAAGTACCACAACTTCTTTATCCATTTTTCACTTTCTGCGATATTGAACTTGTACCGTAAACCAGGTTCTTGTAAACAGAGCCGTCCCAACCTTTGGGGTGGCTGTGTCTTTTGATTTTAATTTCCCTAAGCTATAGGACCATAAGTGGAAGTGCCCTAGGCTCTGTTGCTTTGTTTTTTAGATGTTTCAGGAAACACCATACACTTCTCCCGAGTGGCTGTTGGCAATTTACATCCCGCCCATCAGCATAACAAGGCTCCCAGTTCTCCATGGCCTGTCCTGCCTTTCTGGATTTTACACTTTTTTCAGATGGCCCTTTTGACCGGGGGGAAGTGAGACTTCATTGTAGTGCAGATTTCCTTTGCAAGCTTGCTTGGTTGGCCAAAAAGGGCGTATGCGTTTTTTCCTGAATATATTCAGGAAAAAACGCATACGCCCTTTTTGGCCAAGTGCATCATTGTGGACGTTCTGCCTCTTTTCCTATGCTTTAAATGCAATTCCAGTCTACCTCCTGAAATCGGTTTCCTGCAATTCTGCCCCGCTTTCAAGTCCTCTTGGCAGCCTTACTTCAGTATATTTTTGGACGATAGCTGTCATTTATAACTCTGCAGGTTTGTGAATTACAGTGCCCCTGAGCTCCTTTCTTCAACTCGCTTTCTCGTGAGCTGGCCGCAACCCCGCAGGATGGCTTCAGGCCCTAATCTGGTTCCGGCACGGCACGCTGAGCCTTTGGTTAATTCCTCTTCGTGGTGGGAAATGAGAGTTAAATTTGCCCGTCCAGACACCTCCAGCTAGTCTGTCATTGGTTCTCCCTATTCCTGTTCATCTTCCGCAGAAATTGCAAACTGGGCCAAACAGGAGGTTAAAGGCACTGACTCTCCAAGTCGGGAGAGTGTTAGTAAAGCGTCTGGAATGTTGCACCCGAGTACCAGGGGACGAAAACTGAGACATATTGGAACACGTCTCCCGATCACACGGTTGATCATACTCTGGGTTCCACATGCATGTTTTAGCTGAAGGAAGAATACCTTAAACCTGGAGAGTTGAGACCCGTGGAATGGGTACCATGCAATATGACTTCAAAGGGTCTTCATTTGCTCACCGAACCTCTCCAATCCTATCACTGCTGCGTTTATGCCCCTGTACACACACTTGATTCTCTTCCAGAGACATAGCAATCCATAGGTTTTAAGATACTTCCTAGTCAGGTACACTCTTAGGCATTTAATATGAGGTGTTGAGTCCATTTCGTTGAGCAAGGAGTAGCTCTTGTCTATTCCATATTTGGCTTAAGGAACTTTATCTGTGCTCATTTCAATCTCTGGTTTTATGCAGCACCCCAACTCACCTTTCCCCTTAAGCAAGCATAAGTTGGTTTTCTAAATTTGAGACCCTGTTCTGTTTTGTAATTCAGTTCCTGTGTAGCCAAGTTTACATTCCGTGTATTAGTGATATCTTATGATGTTTCTTTTCCTGTGTGACTTATTTCAGTTAGAATCATCATACCTGAATCCACTCATTATGCTGCTACGGGCCTGATGACATAGATTTCATTGCTGAGTGATACTGCATTGTACGTAAGTACCACAACTTCTTTATCCATTTTTCACTTTCTGCGATATTGAACTTGTACCGTAAACCAGGTTCTTGTAAACAGAGCCGTCCCAACCTTTGGGGTGGCTGTGTCTTTTGATTTTAATTTCCCTAAGCTATAGGACCATAAGTGGAAGTGCCCTAGGCTCTGTTGCTTTGTTTTTTAGATGTTTCAGGAAACACCATACACTTCTCCCGAGTGGCTGTTGGCAATTTACATCCCGCCCATCAGCATAACAAGGCTCCCAGTTCTCCATGGCCTGTCCTGCCTTTCTGGATTTTACACTTTTTTCAGATGGCCCTTTTGACCGGGGGGAAGTGAGACTTCATTGTAGTGCAGATTTCCTTTGCAAGCTTGCTTGGTTGGCCAAAAAGGGCGTATGCGTTTTTTCCTGAATATATTCAGGAAAAAACGCATACGCCCTTTTTGGCCAAGTGCATCATTGTGGACGTTCTGCCTCTTTTCCTATGCTTTAAATGCAATTCCAGTCTACCTCCTGAAATCGGTTTCCTGCAATTCTGCCCCGCTTTCAAGTCCTCTTGGCAGCCTTACTTCAGTATATTTTTGGACGATAGCTGTCATTTATAACTCTGCAGGTTTGTGAATTACAGTGCCCCTGAGCTCCTTTCTTCAAGTCGCTTTCTCGTGAGCTGGCCGCAACCCCGCAGGATGGCTTCAGGCCCTAATCTGGTTCCGGCACGGCACGCTGAGCCTTTGGTTAATTCCTCTTCCTGGTGGGAAATGAGAGTTAAATTTGCCCGTCCAGACACCTCCAGCTAGTCTCTCATTGGTTCTCCCTATTCCTGTTCATCTTCCGCAGAAATTGCAAACTGGGCCAAACAGGAGGTTAAAGGCACTGACTCTCCAAGTCGGGAGAGTGTTAGTAAAGCGTCTGGAATGTTGCACCCGAGTACCAGGGGACGAAAACTGAGACATATTGGAACACGTCTCCCGATCACACGGTTGATCATACTCTGGGTTCCACATGCATGTTTTAGCTGAAGGAAGAATACCTTAAACCTGGAGAGTTGAGACCCGTGGAATGGGTACCATGCAATATGACTTCAAAGGGTCTTCATTTGCTCACCGAACCTCTCCAATCCTATCACTGCTGCGTTTATGCCCCTGTACACACACTTGATTCTCTTTCAGAGACATAGCAATCCATAGGTTTTAAGATACTTCCTAGTCAGGTACACTCTTAGGCATTTAATATGGGGTGTTGAGTCCATTTCGTTGAGCAAGGAGTAGCTCTTGTCTATTCCATATTTGGCTTAAGGAACTTTATCTGTGCTCATTTCAATCTCTGGTTTTATGCAGCACCCCAACTCACCTTTCCCCTTAAGCAAGCATAAGTTGGTTTTCTAAATTTGAGACCCTGTTCTGTTTTGTAATTCAGTTCCTGTGTAGCCAAGTTTACATTCCGTGTATTAGTGATATCTTATGATGTTTCTTTTCCTGTGTGACTTATTTCAGTTAGAATCATCGTACCTGAATCCACTCATTATGCTGCTACGGGCCTGATGACATAGATTTCATTGCTGAGTGATACTGCATTGTACGTAAGTACCACAACTTCTTTATCCATTTTTCACTTTCTGCGATATTGAACTTGTACCGTAAACCAGGTTCTTGTAAACAGAGCCGTCCCAACCTTTGGGGTGGCTGTGTCTTTTGATTTTAATTTCCCTAAGCTATAGGACCATAAGTGGAAGTGCCCTAGGCTCTGTTGCTTTGTTTTTTAGATGTTTCAGGAAACACCATACACTTCTCCCGAGTGGCTGTTGGCAATTTACATCCCGCCCATCAGCATAACAAGGCTCCCAGTTCTCCATGGCCTGTCCTGCCTTTCTGGATTTTACACTTTTTTCAGATGGCCCTTTTGACCGGGGGGGAAGTGAGACTTCATTGTAGTGCAGATTTCCTTTGCAAGCTTGCTTGGTTGGCCAAAAAGGGCGTATGCGTTTTTTCCTGAATATATTCAGGAAAAAACGCATACGCCCTTTTTGGCCAAGTGCATCATTGTGGACGTTCTGCCTCTTTTCCTATGCTTTAAATGCAATTCCAGTCTACCTCCTGAAATCGGTTTCCTGCAATTCTGCCCCGCTTTCAAGTCCTCTTGGCAGCCTTACTTCAGTATATTTTTGGACGATAGCTGTCATTTATAACTCTGCAGGTTTGTGAATTACAGTGCCCCTGAGCTCCTTTCTTCAACTCGCTTTCTCGTGAGCTGGCCGCAACACCGCAGGATGGCTTCAGGCCCTAATCTGGTTCCGGCACGGCACGCTGAGCCTTTGGTTAATTCCTCTTCCTGGTGGGAAATGAGAGTTAAATTTGCCCGTCCAGACACCTCCAGCTAGTCTCTCATTGGTTCTCCCTATTCCTGTTCATCTTCCGCAGAAATTGCAAACTGGGCCAAACAGGAGGTTAAAGGCACTGACTCTCCAAGTCGGGAGAGTGTTAGTAAAGCGTCTGGAATGTTGCACCCGAGTACCAGAGGACGAAAACTGAGACATATTGGAACACGTCTCCCGATCACACGGTTGATCATACTCTGGGTTCCACATGCATGTTTTAGCTGAAGGAAGAATACCTTAAACCTGGAGAGTTGAGACCCGTGGAATGGGTACCATGCAATATGACTTCAAAGGGTCTTCATTTGCTCACCGAACCTCTCCAATCCTATCACTGCTGCGTTTATGCCCCTGTACACACACTTGATTCTCTTTCAGAGACATAGCAATCCATAGGTTTTAAGATACTTCCTAGTCAGGTACACTCTTAGGCATTTAATATGGGGTGTTGAGTCCATTTCGTTGAGCAAGGAGTAGCTCTTGTCTATTCCATATTTGGCTTAAGGAACTTTATCTGTGCTCATTTCAATCTCTGGTTTTATGCAGCACCCCAACTCACCTTTCCCCTTAAGCAAGCATAAGTTGGTTTTCTAAATTTGAGACCCTGTTCTGTTTGTAATTCAGTTCCTGTGTAGCCAAGGTTACATTCCGTGTATTAGTGATATCTTATGATGTTTCTTTTTCTGTGTGACTTATTTCAGTTAGAATCATCGTACCTGAATCCACTCATTATGCTGCTACGGGCCTGATGACATAGATTTCATTGCTGAGTGATACTGCATTGTACGTAAGTACCACAACTTCTTTATCCATTTTTCACTTTCTGCGATACTGAACTTGTACCGTAAACCAGGTTCTTGTAAACAGAGCCGTCCCAACCTTTGGGGTGGCTGTGTCTTTTGATTTTAATTTCCCTAAGCTATAGGACCATAAGTGGAAGTGCCCTAGGCTCTGTTGCTTTGTTTTTTAGATGTTTCAGGAAACACCATACACTTCTCCCGAGTGGCTGTTGGCAATTGACATCCCGCCCATCAGCATAACAAGGCTCCCAGTTCTCCATGGCCTGTCCTGCCTTTCTGGATTTTACACTTTTTTCAGATGGCCCTTTTGACCGGGGGGAAGTGAGACTTCATTGTAGTGCAGATTTCCTTTGCAAGCTTGCTTGGTTGGCCAAAAAGGGCGTATGCGTTTTTTCCTGAATATATTCAGGAAAAAACGCATACGCCCTTTTTGGCCAAGTGCATCATTGTGGACGTTCTGCCTCTTTTCCTATGCTTTAAATGCAATTCCAGTCTACCTCCTGAAATCGGTTTCCTGCAATTCTGCCCCGCTTTCAAGTCCTCTTGGCAGCCTTACTTCAGTATATTTTTGGACGATAGCTGTCATTTATAACTCTGCAGGTTTGTGAATTACAGTGCCCCTGAGCTCCTTTCTTCAACTCGCTTTCTCGTGAGCTGGCCGCAACACCGCAGGATGGCTTCAGGCCCTAATCTGGTTCCGGCACGGCACGCTGAGCCTTTGGTTAATTCCTCTTCCTGGTGGGAAATGAGAGTTAAATTTGCCCGTCCAGACACCTCCAGCTAGTCTGTCATTGGTTCTCCCTATTCCTGTTCATCTTCCGCAGAAATTGCAAACTGGGCCAAACAGGAGGTTAAAGGCACTGACTCTCCAAGTCGGGAGAGTGTTAGTAAAGCGTCTGGAATGTTGCACCCGAGTACCAGGGGACGAAAACTGAGACATATTGGAACACGTCTCCCGATCACACGGTTGATCATACTCTGGGTTCCACATGCATGTTTTAGCTGAAGGAAGAATACCTTAAACCTGGAGAGTTGAGACCCGTGGAATGGGTACCATGCAATATGACTTCAAAGGGTCTTCATTTGCTCACCGAACCTCTCCAATCCTATCACTGCTGCGTTTATGCCCCTGTACACACACTTGATTCTCTTTCAGAGACATAGCAATCCATAGGTTTTAAGATACTTCCTAGTCAGGTACACTCTTAGGCATTTAATATGGGGTGTTGAGTCCATTTCGTTGAGCAAGGAGTAGCTCTTGTCTATTCCATATTTGGCTTAAGGAACTTTATCTGTGCTCATTTCAATCTCTGGTTTTATGCAGCACCCCAACTCACCTTTCCCCTTAAGCAAGCATAAGTTGGTTTTCTAAATTTGAGACCCTGTTCTGTTTTGTAATTAAGTTCCTGTGTAGCCAAGTTTACATTCCGTGTATTAGTGATATCTTATGATGTTTCTTTTCCTGTGTGACTTATTTCAGTTAGAATCATCGTACCTGAATCCACTCATTATGCTGCTACGGGCCTGATGACATAGATTTCATTGCTGAGTGATACTGCATTGTACGTAAGTACCACAACTTCTTTATCCATTTTTCACTTTCTGCGATATTGAACTTGTACCGTAAACCAGGTTCTTGTAAACAGAGCCGTCCCAACCTTTGGGGTGGCTGTGTCTTTTGATTTTAATTTCCCTAAGCTATAGGACCATAAGTGGAAGTGCCCTAGGCTCTGTTGCTTTGTTTTTTAGATGTTTCAGGAAACACCATACACTTCTCCCGAGTGGCTGTTGGCAATTGACATCCCGCCCATCAGCATAACAAGGCTCCCAGTTCTCCATGGCCTGTCCTGCCTTTCTGGATTTTACACTTTTTTCAGATGGCCCTTTTGACCGGGGGGAAGTGAGACTTCATTGTAGTGCAGATTTCCTTTGCAAGCTTGCTTGGTTGGCCAAAAAGGGCGTATGCGTTTTTTCCTGAATATATTCAGGAAAAAACGCATACGCCCTTTTTGGCCAAGTGCATCATTGTGGACGTTCTGCCTCTTTTCCTATGCTTTAAATGCAATTCCAGTCTACCTCCTGAAATCGGTTTCCTGCAATTCTGCCCCGCTTTCAAGTCCTCTTGGCAGCCTTACTTCAGTATATTTTTGGACGATAGCTGTCATTTATAACTCTGCAGGTTTGTGAATTACAGTGCCCCTGAGCTCCTTTCTTCAACTCGCTTTCTCGTGAGCTGGCCGCAACCCCGCAGGATGGCTTCAGGCCCTAATCTGGTTCCGGCACGGCACGCTGAGCCTTTGGTTAATTCCTCTTCGTGGTGGGAAATGAGAGTTAAATTTGCCCGTCCAGACACCTCCAGCTAGTCTGTCATTGGTTCTCCCTATTCCTGTTCATCTTCCGCAGAAATTGCAAACTGGGCCAAACAGGAGGTTAAAGGCACTGACTCTCCAAGTCGGGAGAGTGTTAGTAAAGCGTCTGGAATGTTGCACCCGAGTACCAGGGGACGAAAACTGAGACATATTGGAACACGTCTCCCGATCACACGGTTGATCATACTCTGGGTTCCACATGCATGTTTTAGCTGAAGGAAGAATACCTTAAACCTGGAGAGTTGAGACCCGTGGAATGGGTACCATGCAATATGACTTCAAAGGGTCTTCATTTGCTCACCGAACCTCTCCAATCCTATCACTGCTGCGTTTATGCCCCTGTACACACACTTGATTCTCTTTCAGAGACATAGCAATCCATAGGTTTTAAGATACTTCCTAGTCAGGTACACTCTTAGGCATTTAATATGGGGTGTTGAGTCCATTTCGTTGAGCAAGGAGTAGCTCTTGTCTATTCCATATTTGGCTTAAGGAACTTTATCTGTGCTCATTTCAATCTCTGGTTTTATGCAGCACCCCAACTCACCTTTCCCCTTAAGCAAGCATAAGTTGGGTTTCTAAATTTGAGACCCTGTTCTGTTTTGTAATTCAGTTCCTGTGTAGCCAAGTTTACATTCCGTGTATTAGTGATATCTTATGATGTTTCCTTTCCTGTGTGAATTATTTCAGTTAGAATCATCGTACCTGAATCCACTCATTATGCTGCTACGGGCCTGATGACATAGATTTCATTGCTGAGTGATACTGCATTGTACGTAAGTACCACAACTTCTTTATCCATTTTTCACTTTCTGCGATATTGAACTTGTACCGTAAACCAGGTTCTTGTAAACAGAGCCGTCCCAACCTTTGGGGTGGCTGTGTCTTTTGATTTTAATTTCCCTAAGCTATAGGACCATAAGTGGAAGTGCCCTAGGCTCTGTTGCTTTGTTTTTTAGATGTTTCAGGAAACACCATACACTTCTCCCGAGTGGCTGTTGGCAATTGACATCCCGCCCATCAGCATAACAAGGCTCCCAGTTCTCCATGGCCTGTCCTGCCTTTCTGGATTTTACACTTTTTTCAGATGGCCCTTTTGACCGGGGGGAAGTGAGACTTCATTGTAGTGCAGATTTCCTTTGCAAGCTTGCTTGGTTGGCCAAAAAGGGCGTATGCGTTTTTTCCTGAATATATTCAGGAAAAAACGCATACGCCCTTTTTGGCCAAGTGCATCATTGTGGACGTTCTGCCTCTTTTCCTATGCTTTAAATGCAATTCCAGTCTACCTCCTGAAATCGGTTTCCTGCAATTCTGCCCCGCTTTCAAGTCCTCTTGGCAGCCTTACTTCAGTATATTTTTGGACGATAGCTGTCATTTATAACTCTGCAGGTTTGTGAATTACAGTGCCCCTGAGCTCCTTTCTTCAACTCGCTTTCTCGTGAGCTGGCCGCAACCCCGCAGGATGGCTTCAGGCCCTAATCTGGTTCCGGCACGGCACGCTGAGCCTTTGGTTAATTCCTCTTCCTGGTGGGAAATGAGAGTTAAATTTGCCCGTCCAGACACCTCCAGCTAGTCTGTCATTGGTTCTCCTTATTCCTGTTCATCTTCCGCAGAAATTGCAAACTGGGCCAAACAGGAGGTTAAAGGCACTGACTCTCCAAGTCGGGAGAGTGTTAGTAAAGCGTCTGGAATGTTGCACCCGAGTACCAGGGGACGAAAACTGAGACATATTGGAACACGTCTCCCGATCACACGGTTGATCACACTCTGGGTTCCACATGCATGTTTTAGCTGAAGGAAGAATACCTTAAACCTGGAGAGTTGAGACCCGTGGAATGGGTACCATGCAATATGACTTCAAAGGGTCTTCATTTGCTCACCGAACCTCTCCAATCCTATCACTGCTGCGTTTATGCCCCTGTACACACACTTGATTCTCTTCCAGAGACATAGCAATCCATAGGTTTTAAGATACTTCCTAGTCAGGTACACTCTTAGGCATTTAATATGGGGTGTTGAGTCCATTTCGTTGAGCAAGGAGTAGCTCTTGTCTATTCCATATTTGGCTTAAGGAACTTTATCTGTGCTCATTTCAATCTCTGGTTTTATGCAGCACCCCAACTCACCTTTCCCCTTAAGCAAGCATAAGTTGGGTTTCTAAATTTGAGACCCTGTTCTGTTTTGTAATTCAGTTCCTGTGTAGCCAAGTTTACATTCCGTGTATTAGTGATATCTTATGATGTTTCTTTTCCTGTGTGACTTATTTCAGTTAGAATCATCGTACCTGAATCCACTCATTATGCTGCTACGGGCCTGATGACATAGATTTCATTGCTGAGTGATACTGCATTGTACGTAAGTACCACAACTTCTTTATCCATTTTTCACTTTCTGCGATACTGAACTTGTACCGTAAACCAGGTTCTTGTAAACAGAGCCGTCCCAACCTTTGGGGTGGCTGTGTCTTTTGATTTTAATTTCCCTAAGCTATAGGACCATAAGTGGAAGTGCCCTAGGCTCTGTTGCTTTGTTTTTTAGATGTTTCAGGAAACACCATACACTTCTCCCGAGTGGCTGTTGGCAATTTACATCCCGCCCATCAGCATAACAAGGCTCCCAGTTCTCCATGGCCTGTCCTGCCTTTCTGGATTTTACACTTTTTTCAGATGGCCCTTTTGACCGGGGGGAAGTGAGACTTCATTGTAGTGCAGATTTCCTTTGCAAGCTTGCTTGGTTGGCCAAAAAGGGCGTATGCGTTTTTTCCTGAATATATTCAGGAAAAAACGCATACGCCCTTTTTGGCCAAGTGCATCATTGTGGACGTTCTGCCTCTTTTCCTATGCTTTAAATGCAATTCCAGTCTACCTCCTGAAATCGGTTTCCTGCAATTCTGCCCCGCTTTCAAGTCCTCTTGGCAGCCTTACTTCAGTATATTTTTGGACGATAGCTGTCATTTATAACTCTGCAGGTTTGTGAATTACAGTGCCCCTGAGCTCCTTTCTTCAACTCGCTTTCTCGTGAGCTGGCCGCAACCCCGCAGGATGGCTTCAGGCCCTAATCTGGTTCCGGCACGGCACGCTGAGCCTTTGGTTAATTCCTCTTCGTGGTGGGAAATGAGAGTTAAATTTGCCCGTCCAGACACCTCCAGCTAGTCTGTCATTGGTTCTCCCTATTCCTGTTCATCTTCCGCAGAAATTGCAAACTGGGCCAAACAGGAGGTTAAAGGCACTGACTCTCCAAGTCGGGAGAGTGTTAGTAAAGCGTCTGGAATGTTGCACCCGAGTACCAGGGGACGAAAACTGAGACATATTGGAACACGTCTCCCGATCACACGGTTGATCATACTCTGGGTTCCACATGCATGTTTTAGCTGAAGGAAGAATACCTTAAACCTGGAGAGTTGAGACCCGTGGAATGGGTACCATGCAATATGACTTCAAAGGGTCTTCATTTGCTCACCGAACCTCTCCAATCCTATCACTGCTGCGTTTATGCCCCTGTACACACACTTGATTCTCTTTCAGAGACATAGCAATCCATAGGTTTTAAGATACTTCCTAGTCAGGTACACTCTTAGGCATTTAATATGGGGTGTTGAGTCCATTTCGTTGAGCAAGGAGTAGCTCTTGTCTATTCCATATTTGGCTTAAGGAACTTTATCTGTGCTCATTTCAATCTCTGGTTTTATGCAGCACCCCAACTCACCTTTCCCCTTAAGCAAGCATAAGTTGGGTTTCTAAATTTGAGACCCTGTTCTGTTTTGTAATTCAGTTCCTGTGTAGCCAAGTTTACATTCCGTGTATTAGTGATATCTTATGATGTTTCCTTTCCTGTGTGAATTATTTCAGTTAGAATCATCGTACCTGAATCCACTCATTATGCTGCTACGGGCCTGATGACATAGATTTCATTGCTGAGTGATACTGCATTGTACGTAAGTACCACAACTTCTTTATCCATTTTTCACTTTCTGCGATATTGAACTTGTACCGTAAACCAGGTTCTTGTAAACAGAGCCGTCCCAACCTTTGGGGTGGCTGTGTCTTTTGATTTTAATTTCCCTAAGCTATAGGACCATAAGTGGAAGTGCCCTAGGCTCTGTTGCTTTGTTTTTTAGATGTTTCAGGAAACACCATACACTTCTCCCGAGTGGCTGTTGGCAATTGACATCCCGCCCATCAGCATAACAAGGCTCCCAGTTCTCCATGGCCTGTCCTGCCTTTCTGGATTTTACACTTTTTTCAGATGGCCCTTTTGACCGGGGGGAAGTGAGACTTCATTGTAGTGCAGATTTCCTTTGCAAGCTTGCTTGGTTGGCCAAAAAGGGCGTATGCGTTTTTTCCTGAATATATTCAGGAAAAAACGCATACGCCCTTTTTGGCCAAGTGCATCATTGTGGACGTTCTGCCTCTTTTCCTATGCTTTAAATGCAATTCCAGTCTACCTCCTGAAATCGGTTTCCTGCAATTCTGCCCCGCTTTCAAGTCCTCTTGGCAGCCTTACTTCAGTATATTTTTGGACGATAGCTGTCATTTATAACTCTGCAGGTTTGTGAATTACAGTGCCCCTGAGCTCCTTTCTTCAACTCGCTTTCTCGTGAGCTGGCCGCAACCCCGCAGGATGGCTTCAGGCCCTAATCTGGTTCCGGCACGGCACGCTGAGCCTTTGGTTAATTCCTCTTCCTGGTGGGAAATGAGAGTTAAATTTGCCCGTCCAGACACCTCCAGCTAGTCTGTCATTGGTTCTCCTTATTCCTGTTCATCTTCCGCAGAAATTGCAAACTGGGCCAAACAGGAGGTTAAAGGCACTGACTCTCCAAGTCGGGAGAGTGTTAGTAAAGCGTCTGGAATGTTGCACCCGAGTACCAGGGGACGAAAACTGAGACATATTGGAACACGTCTCCCGATCACACGGTTGATCACACTCTGGGTTCCACATGCATGTTTTAGCTGAAGGAAGAATACCTTAAACCTGGAGAGTTGAGACCCGTGGAATGGGTACCATGCAATATGACTTCAAAGGGTCTTCATTTGCTCACCGAACCTCTCCAATCCTATCACTGCTGCGTTTATGCCCCTGTACACACACTTGATTCTCTTCCAGAGACATAGCAATCCATAGGTTTTAAGATACTTCCTAGTCAGGTACACTCTTAGGCATTTAATATGGGGTGTTGAGTCCATTTCGTTGAGCAAGGAGTAGCTCTTGTCTATTCCATATTTGGCTTAAGGAACTTTATCTGTGCTCATTTCAATCTCTGGTTTTATGCAGCACCCCAACTCACCTTTCCCCTTAAGCAAGCATAAGTTGGGTTTCTAAATTTGAGACCCTGTTCTGTTTTGTAATTCAGTTCCTGTGTAGCCAAGTTTACATTCCGTGTATTAGTGATATCTTATGATGTTTCTTTTCCTGTGTGACTTATTTCAGTTAGAATCATCGTACCTGAATCCACTCATTATGCTGCTACGGGCCTGATGACATAGATTTCATTGCTGAGTGATACTGCATTGTACGTAAGTACCACAACTTCTTTATCCATTTTTCACTTTCTGCGATACTGAACTTGTACCGTAAACCAGGTTCTTGTAAACAGAGCCGTCCCAACCTTTGGGGTGGCTGTGTCTTTTGATTTTAATTTCCCTAAGCTATAGGACCATAAGTGGAAGTGCCCTAGGCTCTGTTGCTTTGTTTTTTAGATGTTTCAGGAAACACCATACACTTCTCCCGAGTGGCTGTTGGCAATTTA